>NC_142528.1:16404000-16609000 GCF_964205215.1 Stylophora pistillata | reverse complement strand
AATAATAATAATAACAAGTCTTTGGATGTTATCGAGTTTTCCAATGACAGCGCATGATGGAAGAGAGGCATTTTTGATTAATAACTTTGCTCGAGTAAGGCGCTTCATACAACTTGCGCCTGCGTATCTGCATGAGTGGCCTACCAATATGCGATTTGTACCTTGTGCCTTTCCCCACGTATCGCGAAAATCACTTGGCTTCTGTGGATTTTGCTTTGATTTTGATTTTGCCTGCCAAAGGTAAATTATTTTATTATTTCAATTTATTTTCCAATTTCAATTTTGTGAGACTTCTGTTTCAAGTAACAAGGAATTCTGCGTTGTAGGATATTCCGCCACTCCGCTATTCCACTGTTCCATCATTCACTTTAATAACTAAAGGTATAGTATTTCGCAGGATATCGCAGCTTGCTCGCTTTGCAAATTCAGCGCCCTTTTTGGCAAAAGTCGTTGATTGAAACAGTAAAATGCTCTCTTTTCAAAGAAAAAAATTCCCTGAAAGCATCTATGATGTGCAGATCACATTTATTGAGATATGTCGGCAAGGAAAAGCTTCGAATTAAATTATGCGTCGGTGAAATCATTTTGAGATGGTTATCTCCCGCCACGAACTGAGAAGATTGTATCTTCGAGTCTACAGCCTCTTACGGGGAAACTGCTCGCTCGAGACGAAATATTGTCACAACTACAGAGATGGTCTGTAACAAAACGTCATCCTGAGTGCAACTAGCGTCAATAAAGGATCAAAAGAAGATGAAAAAGATGGCAGTCCAAGCGCCACTGGTAGTGGTAGAGGAGTTGTTAACTTTCGCTTGCAACGGATGCCCTTTAGCGCCAGTAAGAATGCGAAAATTCACTCTCGATTGGCTTACTTTTCTTTGTAGTTAATTAGATATGACAGAAACATAGAATTGAAAGGGATATATTGCATGTCGCTTGGTTTAGAAATATGTTTCATAGTTTTGTGCGACTCTCATGGGTACGAATTTATCTGAAGCTCGAATTATTAATTCACGGACTTTTGTTTTGTTAGGGACCATTACACACTCCCTTTGGGCTTCCTCGCCTCGTTGACCTACAAAAAAACACACAGTCGTGGACAGACTATGGAATGACACAATCAAAATCTATTTGAAAGAAACGTCCCCTGTTTTCGCCTCTCATATTATGATATGGATCGAAGTTTCGAGAAACACGCCAAGTCTCCAAACTGCTGGTTTGCTTGGTCTGTAACAATGCGAGCCCTCTTTTAACTTTCTCCATTACTTGCCGTGACTTCCCAGCTTTCTCCTCCAAATGCTTCTGAGATTGCTTTTAAAGTCTCACACTTAACTTAGCTGTGATAGCAAAGTTAAGAGAGTTACGAGAGTTTGATTGAAGGTCTCTATTAAAACGAGAGCTTGATATGTATATGATGCAACTCCGTAATTGTTGTTGAGACGTCCTACCCTTCCCACAGTAAAATTTCGTCGGTAGAAGAAATATAAATTAAGTCATTTCTCTTATATTTCAAGATCATACAAAGCTACGACTTTTACGTACTCGTTTTATAGGTGTTTAGTGTTAGAAATCAGTGGTGAGGCAACGCAGAATATGCTAGCTATTAACTATCCTACGTTACCTAGAAAGATGCTGTTGGTGAAAATTGTACGAGATTGGCAATACTCTTTCCCGTATTCTTTCTTTGCGTTTAAAAGGGTTCGACATTTCGTGCACACTGTTGAGGTTTCGTCTTGAAAAGCCTAAAGTACACTTGGCGTTAAAGCTGTATCCCGCTTAAATGGCTGACTCTTCCTGCAGCAGAGATCTTACGGAAAAGTATTGTTCAAATTCAGGGACGATTTTTTCTACAATGGTGTGAGTAAATCTTGTCTTTCTTCCACCAAAATCTGAAGCCGAAAACTGAGGCCAAAATAGCGTCACCGCCTTTTGACAAAATTCACCAAAGGAAAGAATCAGATATCAGAAATAGGAAACGTACAATTTTTGGCTCTGTCAAATCAGAAAGACAGGTAAAAGATCCGCTTTTTCCCGAAGACAAGATAAAAACATGTGCGACTCAACTAAATTGTTTTCATTTCATTACAACACGAATCTGAACAAACGCAGCTACAGACGAGATAATGTGTCACAACAACAGAGTTAGAAATGTACAAAATAATTTGAATATATCAACAAAGTTGAAATGGTAAATTGGCCACCGTTACGATTATAAAAGCTGACGTTTCGAGCTTTTATAATCGTAACGGTGGCCAATTTACCATTTCAACTTTGTTGATATATTTGATATTCAAATTATTTCGTTACCCCACCGACGCAGCCCCAAACAGTTTCTTTAGAAACTATCAACCTTTATAGTAATGTACAAAGTTTGCCTAAATAAAAAGTTTACCTAAATCCTTGAACTGAATTGGATTGTGTTCGGCGATTGAACTAAATCAAACACGAAAGTTCTGTTGAGATCGATTATCGAACGATGTGGGCAACGAGAAGAAATACCATTGTTTATAATTTCAAGCTAACGTGCAGTTTTCTTTTATTACATGGACAATAGATATACACGGTAAATATTAAGAAGCTGGCTTCAATACCTCAAATAAGCGACTATTCGAAATTTCAAGTGTAGGTGATCGGTTACCGGAGGTAGGCCTGTCCCGATTGTACTCGTAAAATGCTGGAAATTTGCTCTCTGAAATGCCAAGAAGTTGACGCCTAAATTTCTTGATATTGTCTATGTAAACGTTAATTAACTCCCAGATATGGGCGAAACCTAAGGATACTCTTAAAAGTAAAGACACGAATATGGACTTTTTGGGGCGTCATTTAAGCCGACCATCGGTTGTAATCTTTTAATATTAATATTTAAAAATAAGGAACGTAATAGGCCTGCGAAACGTTGTCAAATGACAGGTTATGTGTTGATAAACATCACGAAGCTTACATAAATTGATATTGTCAATGAAATCGCTGACTTTTTTTGTGATTGATATGTGCTCAAAACCTCAACAGAACAGTGATCTGAAAACCAATTACAATTTGAAGAGATCAAAACTCGTGGTTCTCTCGATGGTTCATTCAAGAACTGCACATCTTTCAAAGGAATTTTTAATTTTTTCAATCACTTTGGGTAGGTCTTTGTTATATTATACTATGTAGATATCTTGGGGAAACGTTGCTAACAGTTAACTTATTTAGGGAGTACAGTATGAAGTTGTATATTTGATTTTTTAATTTGTTTACGAACACTAGAAGTGCTAAACCACTCACTGTTTCAATTTGACAGTACTTTCTTCTCCAACGGTACAGAAGATATTTTTAAATAATTAGTTAAAATACTTACATTTCTTAAGCAATTACATAAAGACAACCATGCACATGAGCTCACATCTTTCGCTGAAAACTTTATCAATAATGGTTCCTAAACTATACTTCTGTCTGCACGAGCCACATTACACACAATCAAAATGATAGCTTTTATTACTGAGACCAAATAATATATAGGGTCTTTTAAGGACTTCATAGGTTTTTTAAGAGTATATAGTTTCTGAGTCTGATATTTCAGCCGTGAACTGTTGTATCGTGGTAACTGTTTGTCCGTCTTATAAATTCTTCTACTTTGTGTTTCGCTATATGTAACAGACGGATAACTTCCTCCATATACCTCTTACAAACTTGCGGTTTAATTGTGTTCTGGTAGACAATAACTCGTTCTACTTTTGCAATGAAAATATTGACAAGGTATGTGTGGTTTCTCAGAAACATTAATGAGTGCCCGGATGATAATCAGAACAACGACACGCAAAACACACTAGTTGAGCGTGGTCTTCTAATTTCCTACCAAGTAAGTGTAGCTTTTCGTATAGACCATGATTATTTCCATGCAACTCCTTCCCCTGACTTGGCTTATCATTTATGACCCTTTTTTCATTTGTTGAATTCTACAAATATTTCTCAGAATAGATAAGCGATCATAAAATTTCTACAATGTCTAAGTGTTTTGATAGGTTTTAATCGTCTTGTCTAGCCAATGAAAAAAAAAAGATTCAATGCGGTCGGTTTTTATCGTCTTGTCTAACTAAAGAAAAATTTCAAAACGTACAGCTCTGAGACCGTACACGCTGTTGAGCGTGAAGAGGGATAGCAATGGTACTACATTGACGTACAGTCTTTCGTATGCGAGTTAGAACAACAGGTGGTTCTGTCCCAATGTTTCTTCTCGTGGGAAAGCGATTTCGGCAGAAAAGACATCTGAGAATTCCTCTGAATTCATCGTTGAATCTTTGGTTTAAACCAATAAACAGACAAGGATTTATGGCACTATTGGCATGTGATATGAAAAATAAACCGGAAGTAAGGCGTTCAACCTTGAGCAAAGCTTTAAAAGTGTGAGTAAAATAGTAAATCAATATATGTAGAATGTGAGCTGGCAACCAACACAGTGCAAACGTCACCGACACGATAATGATCATGCGCAGTACCTTGCGCTTTGACAGTTCATTCCGATGTCTCTGATGAGCTGTTGGCTCCCCTGGGATCTGGCGTGACCAAAGATGTCGACCAATAAGAACATGAACCCGTGCGATGATAATAAGAGGAACCAAATACAGTATCAAGAACATGGCCATGTAATAGGCTCTGGCCATAGAGAACTGGACACTTATATCTGAGGTAAAGAAATTCCAAACCAATCCGCATTCCCAGTGAGAACCATCAGCACTCTTTACAACATCAAAGAGCAAGAGATACGGCATAAAATACAGGGAAGATGAGATCCATATCACAGAGGTTACTAGTTTTGCGTTTCGAATGAAGCAAATGTCTCGAAGTGGATAGATAACGGCAAAGTAACGATCCACTGTAATGAAGACAAGTGTTATGATACTCGCAGCAATTGAAAGGTTCGCCAAGAAGAAAACGAACTTGCACGTGACTCTTCCCACTGCCCCTGGAATCCAGGACCGGCCAGTATACAAAAACTTTACCTACAAGGACAGAGAAGTACACAAGAGGGGTTTTTCGATAACAACCCGACCTAATATCGTGGGAATACAAAATGTGTTAAATTGCTGGGAGTGGGTAAGAGCGTTTCTCGTAACGAGACTAAATTATGAAGTAACATTTAATGATTGGTCGACTGTTACTCACCTCAACCGGCATGAGGAAGAGAGAAACAAGGAGATCTGCGACTGCCATATTTACAATTAAGAAATTGAAATTAGTCTTCATCCTTTTACGAGAAACCACAATGTAAATTATACAGATGTTACCAAAGAAGCTGAGGACGAATATAAGCACGTATGCTATAGTTAACTTTACAGTACTGTTGACAGGAAAATAACGGTTGACAACTGATGAAGTCGAGTTTGCCACATCTAAGAGAAAAAAAGGGAATAAATCAACTTCGATTTTAAGATTTCTACAATTTCTCTGTCAGATAATTTGTTAAGAACATAAATTAGCTTAGCATTGACTAAATGATGATGGTGTCTAACAGACGAATTATCTTTTTGTAGATCTCTTTCTAGTTTGCTACCCGTTTTTGTCACGATTGTACAAGAAAACCTCTCGTCTGTAGTTATCAAGTTTTCCAATTACAGCGCATGAGGGAAGAGAGAGGCATCTACGATTTTTTACTTGAATGGATCTTCGTCCGAGTGAGGCGCTTCATATAACTAGCACCCGCTTGTAAAATCACCTCACTTCTGTTGATCTTGTCTCACAGAGAGGTTGCCATGGTAACATTACGAACTCTTATTCATCCAAAACGTGCCAAAACAAATATCTTCAAACTAAAAGGGCATTAAAAGGTACCTGTAACTGAAGAGTTATCTGCCGCCATCATGCTGCTCAATACCACTCAATTTTAACCGTCTTCTCACTGGAGTTTAAACCTTAACAGAGTAGAGAATGTTACAACCAATCTCCCACAAATATGATTTTCACTAAAAATTAACGGCACAAAGTAAGGAGTATTTCCTTCACCTCAAAATCAGTTATGCAGAGATTAAATAAGTGAATACTGTGAATCGTTCCCAACTGTTTTTTTTTTAATCTATTAATCAATACTTTTCGCCTTTACCCTCGAGACATTTACTTTTAGTGTGTGGTATTTACCACCCGCCTCAACCAACATACAGGTCCTCGGACTTCTTACAATACCTTGTTCATTTAGTGGACAACGCTTTAGATGAACATCCTGGATCGACCATTGTTATGGGTGGCGATACTAATCAGCTTGACGCTAATGAATTGTGCTTGTTGACTGGATGGAATTCCCTGGTGGACTTTCCAACAAGAGGTGCTGCGTTTTTGGATAATGTCTTTACGAATCTACCGGACTTGTTTGGAAAATGTACTCTGTATTGCATATCGATAAAAACGGATCATACGGCGGTCATTCTACCGGCGGGAAAAAACACTCAACCCGTGCACCAAACAGTTCGCATTCGGGATTGTGGGAAGCACAAAAAGGAAGCGTTATATCTGGAACTAGCAAGCGAGACTTGGGAAAGTGTCCTTAGAACAAAGGACGTTGATAAGGCGGTAAATATTTTAGAGACTCCTAGTCACAATTACATGGACAGGTGCATGCCTTAGCGGAGAGTGCGCATGTCATCGCGTGATCCGGCGCGGATGAACCCCTTAGTTAAGTCCTTGATGAGGGCTAAATCGAGAATTGATTTAAATAATGTAGTTCGGCTACGTGAGATAAACAGAAGAATAAGTGAACTGATCAGCAAGAACAGAAGAAATCTTCTGCAAGCACCCATAGGCACTAGGCAGTGGTGGAAACATGTAGATGACCTGTCACAGCGTCGCTGTCACTCGGCAAAAACTACGTTGGACATACAATCGCATGTTGAACTGAATGATTATTTTGCTGATTTATGTTGGGCCACTGAGTATAAGCAACCTACACCTGCCCAAGTGGAGAATGGAGTCCAAGTTCCTGAGATCTCAGAAAGACAGGTGTGGAACGGTTTGCGGCTCTTAAAAAAAAAACAGCCACTGGACCGGACGACATACCTTTTTGGGTGTGGAAATACCAAGCAGAAATTTTTATGCCTATAATTTGTAAGATCTGGAACTTGTGTCTGAAGTTTAGTACCTGGCCCTCATCGTGGAAAAGAGCTCACGTAACACCCCTCCCTAAGGTTGATGTTCCCAAGGGAAAGACACTACAGAGGGATCAATATCAGTCCAGTAATTGCGCGAGCTTTTGAGAAGTGCGTGTATAACATCCACGCGCGGGACACTGTTGAGTAACACTTAAGCTCGACTCAGTTCGCTTACAGAACAGGGGGTAGCTGTATAGATGCACTTATAAGTATGCAGCACATCGCGTACAGCTATCTCGACGATCCTAAGTGCAAAGCTGTGCGGTTATTTGCTATGGATTTCAGTAAAGCGTTTGACAGTGTTAATCATGAACTTTTGTCTATTAAGGTGGCTCGTACCAGTTTCCTCGCGCGGGGAACAGATCACTCTTGCGTCACGCGCGAGAGAAACGTGCGAAAGAAGCGCGAGATTAAGAGACGAAAATTTAAAACAAAGATGGCGGTGCGAGGATTTTTTTCTACTTATGTGAGAACTTTACCTAAGAGCTTGTATTTGATGTGTTGAGCGACCATTGTGAATGCAGGAGATAGAAACTAAGATAACGAAGACGATTTTCGGAGAAGTAAAGATTGCTTCACTTCACATTTAAAAGAAATATTCAACCGATATGAAATCTTGCGACGGCGAAAAAAGAACTCAATTGAAGGATAATCTACCTGAAGTGGAAGAAGACTTTGAAACTTCAAGGAAAATAATATGATATGGCCAGAATTCATGTGTAGGATTTTTATGATGAGTTCGGGAGGCTGTCTTTGACGGCTGTTTAATGATTTTCTTAGCAGTAAACGTCTGTAGACATCAGATAGTATGTACTCGCGCGAGCACACGCAACTGCCAGCGGTAGTTAAACCAGATAATGAGCAAATGTCGATCTTATAGAATCCAGATTTTTAAATGCGCGAGAACGCGCGTGGAAATTGCTAAACTCACGAAAGCTATTGCATGAAAACAAGTCCGGTGACCCCTTCTTTTTATTGTTCCAATATGATAATAACGTCGAAAGGAATCGTCAGAAAAAAAATAGAAAATTCTACAGAAGGAAATTTGCGATATGTGAAAATTGCACTTTTTGTAGATTTTCTGAAATTCCGCTCCGTAGAATTTTTTTTAAAATCTTTGTGCATTTTCCTTTTCAAGTGCCAAAAGCAATCACTGAAAAAAATCAGGGGGTCACCGGGTTAGTTTTCGAATTATTTAAGCCACAAGCTAAAAAGTGCGTCTGAAAAGCCTATGAAAGCGTTGCCATGGAAACTGCTAGTGACGAAATGACACTTATTTTTCGATAACCAATGATTATGTAATTCAACCCCGTAAAAGTGTTCAACTGACCTTGGTCAGTCTTTCTGTTGTATTCTTTCAAAGTTACAAACCATCAAAAAGATGAAAACCGGTACGAGCCACCTTAAGCTTAAGCAGGTAGCATTAAATCCATTTATAATCACTTGGTACTTAAGCTTTCTTGAGAAACGTCAACAGCGCGTGATTTACAATAGTTTTCGAGGACAGTGGAAATGTGTTTATAGGGGAACTACTTAGGGTAGTGTGAGTGGGCCATACTTACTTAGTATTTTCATTAACGATCTAGAAATTAGCTTAGATAATCATCCTGCTTTGTTTAAATACGCTGACGATTCAACCCTCATTGTTCCTGTTTGGAGTAATGGCCACTGTCGTACAGATTTAGTTGATCAGTTTTTAACTTGGTCTGAGGACAATAGCATGATGTGTAACCCGTCGAAATGTAAGGAGCTTATTTTTCGTAAGAAAGTTTTTAGTCAGACCATGGCGCCAGTTAACAACATTCCGCAATACACGGAGCTGTCTATTTTAGGTGTCATATTTCAGGAAAAATTGTTAGTACAGCGAACATGTACGAGTTAAGCTGATGAAGGCGAATAAGTGTCTATTTATATATTAAGATCTTTACGGAAGGCAGGTTTCAACCAAAGCGAAGTTGACCGCCTATTTAGCACCTTAGTCCTACCGAATTTCACCTATGGTGTCTGTTTATGTTGCGGTAGATTCAGACCTCACGGTCATACAAAATTTCCTAGATAGGTGCTTTAAAAGAAAATATATATCAAAGAGAATAGACATTCGAGACCTATTACAAAAGGGCAGATAGGAAGCTCTTCAAGGCACGCTCCGCTGACCCCGATTGCCCGCTAAGCAAAATTATTCCGAAGAAAAAAGAGACAAAATACAACCTCAGAAACAGAACTTTCCATTATCCTGGAATAAATTCGGAAAGGTTTAAGAATGTGTTTGTAAATAGGTTAGTATTTAAATATAATATTTAGATTATGATTTGTCTAGTTATTTTTAATGATTCTTAGATTATCTTTTGCATATTTTTTGCGTGACTCTTTTTAATATTATAACTTGAGATATGTACTTTTGCCTTGAGAGGATAAAGATTATTATTATCATTATTATTATTATTATTATTAATTACCTCTTTTGATACAACCGTAGGATGAAGAAATTAATGCTATTTGCCTTAGGAACTGATCATTATTAATGGGGGGGGGAGGGGGTAGAGGATTTTGGGAGTGTCACGCGAGAATTTACCTCCTGACCCCCCTTGGACTCTGTGATATTCACATCATCCGCTCTAAATTGGCAGTCAATTTTTTTTAACTCCCCTTTATACTCTGTTGGCGACGACAGATACCGCTCCGTTCCCCTTGAAAGAGGGTCTTCATGGATGTCGCGACTATAAATACATTGATTTAGTTAGTGGCCACGTGATAATGACGTAACTGGAAACCTCGTGTTGTTGTTGTTTGGTTTTAGTTTAGTCGCCATTTTTCGTTTAATGTAAAGTTTCGTTGGTAGAAATACAGTTCTCACACACACAAAAAAACTGTTTGGTCGGTTTAGGTGATCACTTTAGGTGACAATGGGGAATAGCTTTGTCGGTTGACAGTTGATTTTTTTATTATTATTATTATTATTTTGACGGTGACGGTTAAATGTCAGGGCCTTTAACTTTTGACGTTTCTTAGGGAGAGATATGTCTATAAGTGAACAATGATTAATTAACGTTACGTTGGTATCTTGGACACTTTTACCATAATCTCCACTAGCTTCTAGAAGTACAAAATTCTTATTTGCAGGGTGATGGGATACACACGGGAAGATCAAAACAAGGTTATATTCGCGCGGTCCTATTGAGATATTTTTGCAAGGAAAAGTTTTGATTTAATTTATGCGTCGGTGAATGCCACTGTGAAACCATTATGAGATGTTTATTGTCTTCCGCCAGTGTCATGGGAAGAACTGAGAAGATCATATTTTCGGTTCTACACGATTAGCTGATTTAAATAGTAAATTGCTCTCTCTTCAAAGCAATAAGCCATAAATCGTAAAAGGAGATAAATCAACTATGTATCATTACGAATATTGAGCTACTAAGATCCTCTGAAAAAAACAATAAGTAGCACTAGGAACCATCGGGTCAAAATTTAATCAAAATCGGAATTCTATTGTAACATTCACCCACTCACACACTCACTCATCTCGATCACACATGTGGCTTCGCCTCGGAAGCAATAGCCACAAAAATTATCTACTGAGCATAATTCGCTGATTCAAACGGTAAAATGCTCTCCCTTCAAAGAAAAAAAATTTTCATCCCAGTTTTCGAAATAATATAATAAGTAGTACCGGGAAACATTGTGATCACGTGCTCATTACGAATAACATTCGAAGTGATCCGAAGAAATCGTTACCAAGCGTTGAAGGAGCAAAGATGTTCCAAAACAAACAAAAGCCGAGAGCGAGGAATATCGAGTAAAACTCGGCGGAATTTTTTGTGGGTTAAGAGGTCGTACATATTATATTTTTCACTCCATCACTCATTCAACAGGACAACATTATGAGTTGCGGCAGGGAAAAAAGTTGTAATCATAAACAGCTGCTGCAATGAGATAGGGTCTCAATGGTGTTTAACTGTCCACCTTCATACGGCTTAAAATTTAACCGTCAGCCGTCAAAAAGGATAGATTTTTACACTCGACTGTCAAAAATGCAAATCAATATTACCGTCAAACGGTCCAAAAATCTCTCTATCTTAGCTGCTTGCTAACAACAGTTTAAGATCTGGAAGAATCTTTAGACTGGTAAAATAGTCTCCAGATCTCCAAAAAAACGCTCCGTTTACCGTCATTTTCAAATACAAATCCGGCAGTTTGATTTTTAAATGTTCAATTCAGTACTTGAATATTGAAAGATAACTGACTGTATTGATAACTTGTCTTCGCACTCGCCAATACGCCACGCTACGAAGATCATGCTTAGAGCATGTCGACTCTCCTAAAATCTGTCGAGAGCTTTCATCGTAAAACTCCTCAATCGAGTTTTCACCAGCATATTAATCATTCCTTCAAGATCAACAACGTCTTTGTCTTTTATCTATAATTAAATTGCCAATAGTAAGGAAAACACTGAAGTTAACGTTCCAATCGAATAATTGAGAATACTAAAAGTGCACGAGATACTAATGTAACAATCGAATGTGGGCTGGACAATCATTCGTATGCGCAAGTTACTAAAGTAACCTACGAATGAAGGAGTATCCTAAAGTGCGTTAGAGAAAACCTAAAAGTACGCGAGATACATATGTAACAATCGGATGAAAGATATTTCAAAAAGTGAGCTAGATACTAACGTAACAATCGAATGAAAGAGAATCCGAAAAGTGCACGAGATACTAACGTGACAGTGAAATGAGAGAGAATCCTAAAAGTGTGCAAGAGACTTACGAAACAACCCAGTGAAAGAGAATCTTAAAAGTCGCGAGATACTAACGTAAAGATTTAATGAGGATATCCAAAAGGCGTGCGATATACTGAAGTAACAATGATGATGAAAGAGAATCCTGAAAGTACGCGAGATACAAAAGCAACAATCGATTCTGTAAGTCAATTCTAAAATGCGCAAGATAAAAGTAACATTCCGTTGAAAGAGAAATTCTAAAAGTCCGCTAGATACAAACTTAACAATCCAATCAAAGAAATTTCTAAAAGTGCACAAGATACTAACGTAACATTCATCAGCCATTTAAGGTTCTGAAATATCACCGTCAACCGTTCTAGTCGTTAAAAATCCTTCAATCGTCAAAATCGAAAAAAATTAACCTCCAACCGTCAAAGCTACCCCCCCTTAAGATCCTCAGAGTAAGCGTTCTAATCTGAAAAAAAATTATCGGCGGGCCACTGGGACATGCTCCAAACATGACAGCTGCTGCTATTTTTAGTTATTGTTCACAAACAAATGAACTGTGTTGCATAATGAAGAAACTTGTGGCAGTTTTTTAGGTGCTGCAAATTAATAAACCCATTTGATTAAAAACCTTTCTCCAAAATAAGAAAACCTTTAAAATCATAAACATTTGCTGCAATGATGAAGTTGCTACGCATAAAAGAAAAAAAAGCCGCTGCAAAAACATAACATGATTTGACGTGCACACATAAAATTTGGACCTAATCAGGACCGATCCACGATTGTTAGAAAACCATATTGTTTCCATTTCAAAGTTAAATATGTTCTGCTCTACTTGCGTGGAAACTGCTCGCATGAGGGTAAATATTGTCACAAGTACAGAGACGGTCTATAACAAAACGTCACCCTGAGTGCAACTGGTTTCGCTAAAGGTTCAAAGGAATACGAAAAGATGGTAGTGCAAGCGCCACTGGTAGTGGTAAAGTTGTGCCTCAGAGCTGTTAACTTTCGCTTGCAGAGGACTGCCTTTAAGGCCGTGAGGATGCGAAAATCCACCCTGAATTGCCTTACTTTTCTTTGTAGTTAATTAGATATGAATAGAAAGCGGTGTATGACATGTTTCATATGTTTTGTGCGACTCTCATGGGTACGGAATTATCTGAAGCTTGAATAATCAGTTCACGGACTTCTCTTTTCTTGAAACCATTACACGTTCACTTTGGGATTCCTCGCTTGGTTGAATTAAAAAAAAAACATACTGCCGTGAACAGACTAAGGAACGACACATTCAAAATCTATTTCAGAGAAACGTCCCTTGCTGTCGCCTCTCATATTATGAAATAGAGCGAAGTTTCAAGGAACAACTGAAGTCTCTTAACAGTTAGTTTACGTTGTCTGTTACGATGCGAGCCCTCTGTTACCTTTGTCTCTTTCCTGCCACTTCCCAGCTTTCGCCTCCCAATGCTTCTCAGATGGCTTTTAAAGCCTCACACTTCACTGAACTGTGATGGCAAAGTTAAGAGAGCTAAGTAATATCTCCATATTTGAGAGTTTTGATTGAAGGTCTCTATTAAAACGAGAGCATGTATGACATACGACTCTTTAATTGTTGATAAGATGTCTTACCCTTTCCACTATAAAACTGCGTCGGTACAAAATTTGAATCAAATCATTTTTCTAACAGTTAAAGATCATACAAAGCTGCAACATTTGTGTAAACATTTTATGGGTGTGTGGTATTTGAAATTCAGTGTTGCAGCAACGCAGAATATGCCAGCTATTAACTATCTCACGTTACCTAGAAAGGTGCCGTTGGAGAAAACTGGACAAGTTTGGCAATACTCTTTATCGTCTTCTTTCTGAGTGTTTAAAAGGGTCCGACATTTCACTGTACACTGTTGAAGTTTCTTCTTGAAAGTCTAAAGTACACTTGTCATCAAAGCTGTATCGCCCTTAAACGGCTGACTTTTCCGGCAGATAAGTAATTATTCAAAGCAAGCCTGATGGCGGACAAATAGATTGCTAATGGATTTCATCATAGAAAGAAGAATTTGAATAATTCACGTTTCGGCGTAACAATCTATTGATGGACATTTGCTGGGTTTAAGTCAACGAAAATAACGGCGTAAAAAATACAAGGAAATATATGCAAAGGCACCTGTCAGCTAAAAAGGAATAAATTTTATCTTTCTTTTTCCACGGTATATTTGCTTCTGCTCCCCAGTCGCTAATAAAATGCAGACATGTAATTCACCAGCCGGGAGGTCCGTATTAGGAAAAACTGTGCCCGAGGTCTTGGATACCGCCGTACGCCGAGTGCGGTACTCAAGACAGAGAGCACAGTTTTTTCCCAATACGGACCGACCTTGGCTGGTAAATAACATTTTTGTTTTTTTTATAACACTTAACAATATGCTTGCCCAAAGAACCCAAAAAGATTTAGGGCTACAAGTACGAGTTTGATTATGAGACGATCCTCCATAAAGTGCTATTTTTTTCTTCGCGAGTAGATAGGTTAAAGAAAACAGATGTTATTAAAATTAAATAGAAAGGCTTTACCGAAACATTTTTATTAACATAACGGTAAAGGTGACTTACAAGGCTTCCAAGTAAATTTTTAAACATTTTTCATTAAAAGTATCTGTCACGATCTGACGTCTGTCAATTGGAAAGGGAAAATAAGTGCATGATTGTTTTTGAAGTTTTACGATCACTTCTCCACCACAACAAACTCGCCACCACTCGAAGTCACATCACCACCGTTGGCGATTTGACTTAAACGTTAAGTGTAGCCTCTCGTGTGGCACTTACATCAAATGAAAGCTAATATGTAGTAGTACATCGCGAAAAGGGAAAGGGACTCAGAAGTTAGGTTTAGTGTCTCAATAATGGAACGTTAAACGACATAAAACATGCTGATATCACGAAGATTATGATCAGTTTGCGAACAGCAAAACCAGAGTCAAGTATTTGCCGAGTGATTTTCACTGAGTGATTCCTGCTGATATGAATAATGTTGTATGAAATTTACACCATATAAGTGCTAAGAATTAGAAGTATAATGCGAAATTAACAGCGCTTACAAATACAGCGAAGTTTACTCAAACAGACTTTGACGTCCTTTGTTTTTTGCTTGTAAACCCTTTGTAATTTTAGCCCTAAATCTTTTGGGTTCTTTCGGCAAGCATATTGTTAAGTGTTATAAAAGCGCAAAGAATATCGAGGTGAGCTGTAACACGAGTCTCGTTCTTATGAACGCAATTCGCAATTAAATCTAACGAATCATACGAAAGGTTACATCTTGAAGTTTATTTATCTTTTAGTTTTTATGATTCAAAATTAATAGTGCGTGCAAACACGGCAAAATTTGGCAGAAAGCGACTTGGCCTCCTCTAGGAGTCCCTTTGTGCTTGAAACAAAGAGTTTACCAAACAAAGAAAGGACGTCATTGAAGACGATTATCCTTGTAATATTAAATAAAGAACGTAAAGGCCTGTGAAACGTTGTCAAATGACAGGTTAATTGTTCAAGAGCTCGGTAAACATTCTCGAAGTTTGCATAAATTGAAATTTTCAATGCAATGAGATCACTGACTTTTTTTGTGATTGAAATGTGCTCAAAACCTCAATATAACAGTGATCTGCTGAAAACCATTAAGAATTTGAAGAGATGAAAAATCGTGGTCCTCTCGATGGTTCATTCAAGATCTGCACTTCTTTCTAAGGAATTTTTAATTTACTCAACCGCTTAAGGTGGTTTCTTGTCATATTATACAATGTAGATAACAATGGAGAAACTTTGCTGAAACTTTGCTTACTTGGGGAGTACAGTATTGCATATTTGCTCTTCTATTTGTTCACAAACGCTAGAAGAGCTAAACCACTAACTGTTTCAATTTGACAGCACTTGCATCTCCAACGGCACAGAAGATATTTTTAAACAATTAGTTACAGTACTTACATTTCCTGAGCAAAATTACTCTAAGACAACCATACAAAAAAGCTCACATTTTTCGCTGAAAACTTTATCAATAATGGTTCCTAAACTATACTTCTGTCTGCCTGAGCTACATTATACAAATTCAAAGTGATACAATTAGTACCGAGACCAAATAATATATGGGTCTTCAAGGACTTCATAGGTTTTTTTTAGAAACATTAATTGGTCAATTTATTTGTCTAAGAACATATAGTTTCTGAGTCTGATATCTCAGCCGTGAATTGATTGTATCGTGGTAGCTGTTTAACCGTCTTAAAAATTCTTTATTGGCTATATGCAACAGATAGATAACGTCTTCCATATACCTCTTTCAAACTGGCGGTTTAATTGTGCTCTGGTTAACAATACTTTGTTTTAATTTTTGCCATGAAAATATTGACATGCTATATGTGGTTTCTAAGAAACATGAATGAGTGTCCGGATGATGATAAGAACAACGACACGCAAAACACACTAGTTGAGCGTGATCCTCTAACGTCCTACAAAGTAAGTACAGCCTTTCGTATATACCATGATTATTTCCATGCAAAGCTTTTTCCCTGAATTGGCTTATCATGTATGAACCATTTTTTCATTTGTTGAATAATACTAACACTACTGAGAACAGATTGGCAATGATAAAATTTCTAAAATATCAAGCTTTAATGGTTTTGGTAGGTTTTAATCGTCTTGTCTAACCAATAGCCAGAAAAGATTGAATACGATCGGATTTTATCGTCTTGTCTAACTAAAGAAAAATTTCAAAGCGTACAGCTCTGAGACCGTGCGCGCTGTTGCGCGTGAAGAGGGATGACAGTTGCACTACACTGACGTACAGTCTTTCGTATGCGAGTTAGAAAAATTGGTGGTTCTGTCCCAAAGCTTCTTCTCATAGGAAAGCGATTTCGGCAGAAAAGACATCTGAGAATTCCTCTGAATTCATCGTTGAATCTTTGGTTTAAACCAATAAACAGACAAGGATTTATGGCACTATTGGCATGTGATATGAAAAATAAACCGGAAGTAAGGCGTTCAACCTTGAGCAAAGCTTTAAAAGTGTGAGTAAAATAGTAAATCAATATATGTAGAATGTGAGCTGGCAACCAACACAGTGCAAACGTCACCGACACGATAATGATCATGCGCAGTACCTTGCGCTTTGACAGTTCATTCCGATGTCTCTGATGAGCTGTTGGCTCCCCTGGGATCTGGTGTGACCAAAGATGTCGACCAATAAGAACATGAACCCATGCGATGACAATAAGAGGAACCAAATATAGTATCAAGAACATGATCATGTAATAGGCTTTGGCGATGGAAAGTTGGACACTTCCGTCTAGGGAAAAGAAATTCCAAACCAATCTACATTCCCAGTGAAAACTATCAGCACTCTTTACAACATCCAGGAGCAAGAGATACGGCAAAAAACACAAGGAAGACGAGATCCATATCACAGAGGTGACTAGTTTTGTGTTTCGAATGAAACAAATGTCTCGAAGTGGATGCAAAACGGCGAAGTAACGATCCACTGTAACAAAGACAAGTGTTATGATACTCGTAGCAATGGACTGGCTCCCCAAGTAGTGAACAAACTTACACGTGACTTTTCCTACTGCCCCTGGGATCCAGGACAAGCCAGTATACAAGAATTTTACCTAGGAGGACAGGGAAGTACATAAAATAGGTTTTTTAATAACAACCGGAGCTCATAGCGTGGGAATACACGATGTGTTCAATTCCTGGGGGTGATTGAGCGCGATTTTCGTAACGAAACTAAACGAGGAAGTAACATTTGATAATTGGCCAACTGTTACTCACCTCAAACGGCATGAGGAAGAGAGAAACCAGGAGATCTCCAACCGCCATATTTAGGACTAAGAAATTGAAGTTAGTCCTCATCCTTTTACGAGAAACCACAATGTAAATGATACAGATGTTACCAAAGAAGCTGAGGACGAATATAACCACATATGCCAAAGTTAGCCATACGGTACTGCTGACAGGAAAGTAACGGTTAACAACCGATGAATTCGAGTTTGCCACCTCTAAGAAAAAAATGTGGAGTAAATCAGCTTCGATCTCTATAACTTTCTTACAATAATTTGTTAAGAACCTAACTTAGCATAGCCAAGCCTATATAACTTTTTTCACGGCTGTACAGAAAACCCCTCGCGTCTGATGTTGTCGAGTTTCCCAATAACGTGAGGGGAGAGAGGCATTTTTGATTAATAACTTTGGTCGAGTAAGGCGCTTCATATAACTTGCGCTTGCTTATCTGCTTGAATGGCCTACTAACACCATGCGATTTGCACCTGACGCCTTTCCCCACGTATCGCAAAAATCACTTCGCTTCTGTTGACTTTGTCTCTTGCAGAGGCTGCTATGGTTACATTACGAACCTTTATTCACCTAAAATGGCCAAAACAAATATCTTCAAGATAATAGCAAATAAAAACGTACCTGCAATAGATGAATTATCTGTCACCATCATGCTACTTATTGCCACCGAGTGATAAAAAAATTTTAACCGTCTTTTTACTGTGGTTTAAACCTGAAACAAAGCCGAGAATGTTACAAATTAATTTTCCACAAATTAAATTTTCACGAAAAATTAATGGTACAAAATAAGGCGTATTTCCTACACCTTAAAATCAACGGTATGCACCAATTATGTGAATACTATGAATTGTTTGCAGCTGTTGTTTTGATCTATCCTTTTGGCCTTTACATCATCGCATACAACTACAGAATGAAGACATTAATGCTATTTACTTTAAGAACCGATGATTATTTATCGCCGGGTGGATCGGAGCGGTGGGGTAGGTTTGGAGGATTTTAGTGGTGTCACGAGAGAACTTATTTGATCCCCCTTAGGTTCTGTATTATTCCTAAGATCCCCCACTAAATTGGCAGTCAATTTTCTATAGTCCCCTTTTGTACTCTGTTGGCTAGAACTGATACTGCTCCGTTACCTTTGCATAAGGGTCTTCATGGGGAATAGCTTTGACGGGTGATAGTTAATTTAGTTTCGATTTTGACGGTTGACAGTTAAAAATTCAGGGCCTTTACCGTTTGACGTTTATTAGAGAGAAATATGTCAATCATTAAACAATTAAGGATGAACGTTACATTGGTATCTCGGGCACTTCGACGATTCTAGCCTGTTCCAGTTGTCATATAGTAAGACGGAGCGAAATAGTGAGCGGTGCGATGGTAACAGAGGAGAGAAAAAGCGAGAGAGGCTTGGGTCGAGTCGGAAAACCTTTCTGCGAAATAAAAATAAGCAGTGAAGACTGTATATGACGGCTGCTGCCTCCTATCTCATATTTATGAGTACCCTGTTCCACAAGAAAAAGATGATTCAAGAATATTTAACAATTATTCGCCGAAGGTGAGGTGAACATTGTCCAATAATCTCCGAGACGAAGTCGATTGGATTATTCGACAATATTCACCGAACCAGAAGCGAATAATTGTTTTAGTATAACTTCAGAGCTGAACAACAGAGAAATTTCTAAAATCATAACATTTTAGTAACATTTATTAACATTTTATTTTAACATTTTATATAAATCGCGTGGAGCGATTTATATAGCGTCATATAAGAAACCGCTCGACCAATCAGATCGCTGGAAACTCTTTGCTCAGCTCTGAAATTATACTAAAGTGACTTATTGACACTCAACCAATAATTGCATTGTAGAAAATAATCATATTTCTGATAAGAATAGTGAAGATAACAGTAATGATTATGACAAGAGTAATAGAAATGATAAGTTACATGGGCTAGCTTAAGAACCTCACTGTTCCTATATCGGTCTTTCCTCTCAGCTCCAATAATGATAAATCTAGGCTTTAATTTAATTTTGCTTACTAAATGTAAATTATTTTCTTATTTTAATTGTTTTCCAATTTCGATTTTGTGAGACGTTTGTTAAAACTACAGAGATGGTCTGTAATGAAACGTCACCTTGAGTGCAGCTAGTGTCAATAAAGTATCCAAAGAAGACGAAAAAGATGGCAGTGCAAGCGCCGCTAGTAGTGGTTGAGGAGTTGTTAACTTTCGCTTGCAGCGGATACCCTTGAGCGCCAGTGAGAACGCGAAAATTCACTCTGGATTGGCTTACTTTTCTTTGTAGTCAATTATATATAACAGAAATATAGAATTGAAAGCGATGTATATTGCAGGTCGCTGGGTTTAGAAATATGTTTCATAGTTTTGTGCGACTCTCATGGGTACGAATTTATCTGAAGCTCGCATCTGATCAGTTTACGACTTTTGTTTTCTTGGAGACCATTACACGCTACCTTCGGGATTCCTCGCTTCGTTGACCTACAAAAAAAGAACACAGTCGTGGACAGACTAAGGAATGACAATTGAAATGTATTTCAAAGAAACGTCCCCTGTTGTCGCCTCTCGTATTATGATATAGAGGGAAGTTTCAAGAAACAACAGAAGTCTCTAAACAGTTACTTTACGTCGTCTGTTACGATGCGAGCCCCCTGTTAACTTTCTCTTTCAATTGCCATATCCCAGCTTTCGCCTCCGAATGCTTCTCAAATTGATTTTAAACTTCACATTTCACTGAACTGCGATGGCAAAGTTAAGGGAGCAAAGTGATGTGTTCATATGCGAGAGTTTGATTGAAGGTCTCCACTAAAACGAGAGCATGGTAGGTATATCGTGCGACTCTTTAATTGTTGGTAAGATGTCTTACCCTTTCCACAATGAAACTACGTCGGTAGAAAATTTGAATAAAATCATTTTCTTACATTTCAAGAAAAAACAAAGCTACAACTTTTGCGCACACATCTTGTTGGTGTGCAATATTTAGAATTCAGTGTTAAAGAAGTGCAAGATATGCCAGCTATTAACAACTAAACGTTACCTGGAAATATGCAGTTAGCGAAAACTGTACGCGGCTGGCAACACTTTTTACCGTCTTCTTTCTTTGCGTTCAAAAGTGTTCCACATTTTAGGTACACTGCCGAAGGTTTCGTTTTGAAAAGTCTAAAGTACACTTGACGTTAAAGCTGTTTCCCGCAAGAATGGTTGACTTTTCCTGCAGATAATTAATGGTGAAAAGTAATCCTGATAGCAGACATACAATTTACTCATGTGTGCTATAGTTGACAGAATAGTTTTAATAATTCACTTTTCGACATCTCCAATCTATTGATAGACAGCTGCTTGGAATTAAGTTAACAAGAATAAAGAGCAAAGAAAAATACAGCAACATATATTCAAGGCACCTGTCAGCAAAAAAGGAAGAAATTTTATCTGCCTTTTTTCCACGGTTTATTTGCTTCTGCTCGTTAGTAATATATTGATAGATGTGACATATATGTAAATAAGTAAAAGGACATGGACAAAAAAGCAAACAGGAGACGACATTTATGTCAGTACTGTCGTCAAAGGTATTATTAGGTTATATATAAGCTTCTAGGTGAGATTGTTGTAGATAGGTTAAGTTGTAGGAATAAAATATAAATACGTATTTTAGTATTATTCAATAAACAGTGGCGTTACCCTCTGTCGATGTGGTTCATTGCCTCTCCCCTGGATAAATTGAGTCTCTTGCATGCGTATTTGAAATTTGCATACTGCATGTTAGTCTTCCTCGCAGCCGTTTTTAGTCTCGGCACGCAACGCTTCTCCCCACAAACGGCTGCTCACATTCGAACAACATTCCTTTTCCCAATAACGTGAGGGGAGAGAGGCATTTTTGATTAATAACTTTGCTCGAGTAGGGCACTTGCTTATCTGCATGAGTGGTCTACCAATACCATGCGATTTGTACCTGTCGCCTTTCCCCACGTATCACAAAAATCACTTCGCTTCTGTTGATTTTGTCTCTTGCAGAGGCCGCCATGGTTAAATTACGAATTCTTATTCAGCTAGAATGTGCCAAAACAAATATCTTCACGATAATAGCAAATAAAAACGTACCTGCAATAGATGAATTATCTGCCACCATTACGCTACTCATCGCCAGTCAGTGATAAAAAATTTTAACCATCTTTTTACTGTGGTTTAAGCCGGAAACAAAGCCGAGAATGTTACAAATTGATTTTCAACAAATTAAATTTTCACCAAAAATTAATGGTACAAAGTAAGGCGTATTTCCAATTTTTTTTCGATTTTGGCGGTTGACGGTTAAAATTCAGGGCCTTTACAGTTTAACGTTTATTAGGGAGAAATATGTCAATCAGTAAACAATTAATGATGAACGTTACATCGATATCTCGGGCACTTCGACGATTCTGGCCTGTTCCAGTTGTCATTTAGTAAAACGGAGCGAAATAGTAAGCGGTGCGATAGTAACAGAGGAAAGAAAAAGCGAGAGAGGCTTGAGTCGAGTCCGGAAACCTTTCTGCGAAATGAAAATAAGCTTATAGCGACTGCTACCCCATATCACATACTTATAAGTACCCTGTTCCACAAGAAAAAGATAATTTAAGAATATAGTGACTTATGGACACTCAACCAATAATTGCATGGTAGAAAATTATCATATTGATAATAAGGATAGTAAAGATAATAATAATTATTATGACAAGAAATGATGAGTTATAGGGGCTTTAATTTTAATTTTGCTCGCTAAATGTAAATTATTTTCCTGTTTCAATTTAGTTTCCAATTTCATTTTTGTGAGACTTAGTTCACACAACAAGGATTTCTATGTTAAAGGATATTCCGTCACTCCGCCATTCCACTTTTCCATCATTCTCTTGAATAACTGAAGGTATCGTATTTCGCAGCCTCCTCGCTTCGCAAATTTAGCGGCCCTTTTTGGCAAAAGTCGTTGATTCAAACAATTAATGCTCTATTTTCAAGGATAAAAAATTCTTCAAAGCTTCTATGATATGCAGATCATATCTATTGAGATATGTCTGCAAGGAAAAGTTTTGCTTTGAATTATGTGTCGGTGGATGCCACTGTGAAATGATTTTGAGATGTTTATCGTCTCCTGTTGTGTCAAGGCAAGAACCGAGAAGATTGTATCTTCGAATCTACATCCTCTTACGGGGAAACTGCTCGCTCGAGGCGAAATATTGTCACAACTACAGAGATGGTCTGTAAGAAAACGTCACCCTGAATGCAACTAGTGTCGATCATCGACACTAGTTGATAAAACTCAAAAGAAGATGAAAAAGATGGCAGTGCAAGCGCCACTGGTAGTGCTAGGGAAGTTGTTAACTTTCCCTCCAGCGGATGCGGCCCTTTAGCGCTAGTGAAAATGCAAAAATTCATCTGGATTGGCTTACTTTTATTTGTAGTTAATTATATTTAACAGAAATATAGAATTGAAAGCGATGTATTGCATGTTGCTTGGTTTAGAAATATGTTTCATAGTTTTATGCAACTCTCATGGGTACGAATTTATCTGAAGCTCGAATCTGATCAGTTCGCGACTTTTGTTTTCTTAGAGACCACTACACGCTCCATTTGGGCTTCCTTGCTTCGTTGACCCACAAAAAAATATAGTCGTGGACAGACTAAGGAATGACACAATCAAAATCTATTTGAAAGAAACGTCCCTATTGTCGCCTCTCATATTATGATGTGGAGCAAAGTTTCGAGAAACAACTGAAGTCTCTAAACATACTTTACGTCATCTTTTACGTAGGGAGCCCTCTGTTAACTTTCTCTCTCACTTGTTACATCCCAGTTTTCGCCTCCGAATGGTTGTCAGATTGCTTTTAAAGCCTCAAACTTCGCTGAACTGTGAGGGCAAAGTTAAGAGATGAAAGTGATATCTTCATATATGAGAGTTTGATTGAAAGTGTCTACTAATACGAGAGGATGGTATGTATAACGTGCAACTTTTCAATTGTTGGCAAGATGTCTTACACTTTCCACAATAAAACTGCGTCGGTAGAAAATTTGAATCAAATCATTTTCTTACATTTCAAGAACAAACAAAGCTACAACTTTTGCTTACACATTTTACAGGCGTTTAGTATTTAGAATTCAGTATTGAAGCAAGATATGCCACCTATTAACAATTTTTACGTTACCTGGAAAGATGCTGTTGGCGAAAACTTTACGAGATTGGCAGTACTCTTTATCGTCTTCTCTGCGTTTAAAAGCTAGGGTTCGAAATTTCATGTACACCGCTGAAGTTTCGTTTTGAAAAGTCTAAAGTACACTTGACGTTAAAGCTGCTTCCCGCATGAATGGTTGACTTTTCCTGCAGATTATTAATGGTGAAAAGTAATCCTGATAGCGGACATACAGTTAGCTCATGGGTTCTAGAGTTGACAGAAGAGTTTGAATCATTCACTTTTCGACATCTCCAATCTATTGATAGACATCTGCTAATTGGAATTAAGTTAACAAGAATAAAGAGTAAAGAAAAGTACACGAACATATATTCAAAGGCACCTGTCAGCTAAAAAGGAAGAAATTTTATCTGTCTTTTTTCCATGGTGTATTTGCTTCTGTTCGTTAGTAATATATTGATAGATGTGACATATATGTAAATAAGTAAAAGGAAATGGACAAAAGAGGAAACCAGAGACGACATTTATGTCAGTACTGTCGGTAAAGGTTTTCTTAGGTTATATATAGTTTGAGGTTCGGTTAGGAAAGTATAAGCCTCTAGCTGCGAGTGTTGTAGACAGGCTAAGTTGTAGGAATAAAACGTAAATAGGTATTGTAGTATTATTCAGTTAATTGTAGCGTTACCCTCTGTCGATGTGGTTCACTACCTCTCCCCTGGATAAATTGGGTCTCCGGCATGCGTATTTGAAATTTGCATACTGCATGTCGACACTTTTCCCACAGCCAAAAAAGACAAACGACTTCCTTTAACAATAAAAAGTTGTAATAACGCGAATAACAACTTAAGACCAAGTTATAACTTCGACTTCATAACAAGATTTGTTCTATATGCGGCGCTTGATGTTAACACGTAACGTAACCATTCATTGTTTTCTAAATCGCGTGAAAAAACTTCGGGCAAACAAACTTTTGGTCCGCGCGAAATGACTTTTGGTATGGGCGAAGCAACTTTTTTCTAGGCGATAGGACTTTGAGATTAAGCGAAACGCACTTCGAGTAAAACGACCGGTTTCCTTTGAAGAGGAGATGTGGCCAAAAATCATTTTCAAAATATGGTGGCAACAGCCAAAAAATCGATTCGTCTCATATTCCCAAGTTAGGTAGGCCTTACGGTGAAACAAAGCACTGCATACTTCGTTTGGCTGAATGTCGATTTATTTTCGAGAAAATCGACAAAAGCTGAATTTCGTCCAAAGGCCGCTTTTGAAGCTCAAAATTTCAGACGAATCTCGGAGCGTCGCGCCACGAATTGAAAACACTTGGACCGATAAAAGCTACCAAATCCTGAAAAACAGCATCAGTACATAATTTGACTGCGATTTCAGCAATTCTTGATCGTTTATTTCATAGTTAATCGAGGGCACAACGTAATTGAATTTATCCGACCTTCTTCTAACAAGATTAAAAATACGTCAAAAGCAACCTGTTATTTAACTATGTGCTACACTAAATAATCGACTGAAAATCTGGCTTTTGGAAGGTGAAGTGGGGTTCTTTTTTATCTCCAAATGATTTTTTGGGGAATGATTCAGTGCGATTTAATCAAATTTTAAAGTTGGATAAAATGAGCTCATTTGACGATGCCGTCAGTTATTCGAAAATATACACATTCACACGCAAACTCGATTGTTTCGCATTTTACATCCTATCTACAGCTTATTTAATATAATATCATCTTTCCGTCCATATTGCTGTATCACAAAAGGGGATTGCAGTCCTGAAATTGTTGCATTGCTTCCATAATAGCGTTATAACTTGGCAGGATAGTCAACACCTGATAATAATTGTTTACAAAGCGTATCTAAGGGTTTCTCTTTTCCATTTCGTTGAAAAGGAGGCTGTAATTACTTCACGTAAGAGATCTTTGTTTAGATATAAGTCTTTAACTAAACCTCGAGCCAAATGTTGGCGAAATGTTGCTAGTCCATAAACGTGTTTCTAGTTTGCGGAATAACGCTAATTAATTCAAAATTAGGGTCCACAGAAATCGACAACTCCGCAAAAATAGAACTTTGGACTGTGATGCTCGTGGCTACAGGAACTAAGGTCGAGTGTTACATAGAGGAAACAAGAGCAAACAATTATTTAACTCCGATACTTATTGAGTTCATATTTTTATTTTGTAAATTATTGTTTAGGTTGATAAAGCTCATTTTAGGACAAAAAGAACGAAAGATAAACCGATTTCGGTGATTAAATCCTCTGCTTGCTACAATACTACTGTATTTTACTGAGGTTTCAACTTCCCAGCACTCTTACTAAATTTTCTTCTGTTGACGGCATGTAATATTCAAAATGAGTTACAGTCAAACCTACCAAATGAAATTCGGAGGGGTGTTTTTATCGTTAAGCGCTGGAACCACACTGAGTATCTATAGAAACACTTGGTGCTTACTTTATGTAAGAAGGAACCGGTCTAGATGACAATTGCCTCGAGTAGAGGTTAGGATTTTAAATAATTCACAATTATTTTTTAAGACGCTGAACGATTGAAACGTATTTTTTTCCTCTTCCTTACTATTTTAATCTCTGAGATAGAATAAATATATGAAGTTCATATATTTTGAACTGCGGTATTAGATACGTATGATGCACGATCCTCGCAGTAGATAGCGCTATTTATGCAATAGCGAAAATCAGACCTGAAAAAAATCAAGCCTGTACGGGACTCGAACCACTGACCTCTGCGATACTAGTGCAGTGCTCTACCAATTGAGCTAACAAGCCAACTGGGAGCAGGCCGTTAATTTGGTTCGTAATAAACCCGTGAAAGTGATAAATGAGATAGAATAAATATATGAAGTTCATATATTTTGAACTAAGTTCAAAATATATATTTTGATAAGTTGGTCAAGTTTTTGGGCCTTAATTTGGTTTAAATGATTGAAAAGTTTCGAATTAGTTTCCTGAATTTTGGCGCGGATAGATTGTAATAAAAAAACTTTACCATCATATATTAAAGACAGCCAACACGCTCTTCAAATTTTTCGAGACTTTAATTTCCTTGGCCAAAACAAACTTCTTTTCACCATGGACATTACGTCTCTTTACACTGTCATTCCTAATGGCGAAGGCCTTCTGGCCCTTAAACATTTTTTTGATCAACGTACTGTTAAGGAACCTAAATCTGAAACACTACTACGCTTAGCCGAACTAGTGCTCACACTCAATTGTTTTTCATTCGGAAACAACTTCTTCAAACAAACCAATGGTGTAGCCATGGGCACCAAAATGGGACCTAGCTATGCGAATCTTTTTGTAGGTTTTGTCGAACATCAATTTTTCAGCCAATACAACGGGTCCAAACCTAAACTCTACGGTCGCTACATCGACGACTGTATCGGCGCTACCTCCTCTACCAGAGAGGAGCTCACTCAATTCATAACTGCAGTCAATTCTTTTCACCCGGCTCTGAAATATACTTGGGAAATTTCTGACAATTCCTTATCCTTTTTAGACGTCAAAGTTTCAATTGAAGGCAACGGTTTATGCACTAGTGTGTATTACAAACCTACAGACTCGCATAATTACTTGTTATATTCGTCTTCTCATCCATCTCACGTTAAGAATTCCATTCCTTTTTCTCAGTTTCTAAGACTTCGTCGTTTATGTAGTAATGACTCTGATTTTCACCACAAATCAGAGTCAATGTGCCAGTTCTTCGATAAACGTGGTTACCCTGCTTCCGTTGTTCAAGCGGGTTACCACCGCGCTCAACTTATTGATCGACATTCAGCACTACAAACGTCGCATAAGGAAGATTCCGACCGCATTCCATTCACTCTCACGTTTCACCCTCACAACCACTCAGTTAAATCCATCATTCTTAAAAACTTCAAATTACTTCAAAACGATCCAGAGACAAGCACTATCTTTTCGCAGCCTCCGCTCATTTCATTCAAACGCGACAAAAACTTAGGCAATTTTTTGGTCAGAAGTTCTTTTCAGACTAATGAGCAACCAGGCACTTTTAAATGCGCTCGTGCGCGATGCAAAACGTGTCCTTTCATTCACAACACTGATAAAATATCGGGACCTAAACGATCCATTAAGATCACCGATCACTTCACTTGCACCTCCGCTAATGTAATCTATTGCATAACTTGCACTTATTGCAAAAATATATACATCGGCGAAACGGGCAGAAGACTAGGTGACCGATTCCGAGAACACCTTCGAGACGTGGAAAGGAATGACAAGGACACATCTAAACCAGTCGCTAGACATTTTAATTTACCTAATCATTCTAAGCAACATATGGCAATCTGCGGTCTTTCCTTGCACTTAGGTGGCACGGAAAGCCGTAAAAATCTTGAACAAAAGCTCATCTTTCAAACCGGCAGTCTCAATCCCACAGGGATCAATGAACGCTTTTCATTCCACTAATTTATTCATGTTTTTCTCGTTGCCATGCACCCACCAATAACGTAGCTCCATTTTCTGCCTTTAAAAGCACACACAACCCACAATTCCTCTATTCGCTCCGACGAAGGGCTAACGCTCGAAACGTCAGCTCTTGTAATCATTACGGTGGCCAATTTACCATTTCAACTTTGTTGATATATCCAAATTATTTCGTTACTCCCACCGACGCAGCCCCAAACAGTTTCTTTCGAAACTATCAGCCTTTATATGTTTTTTAGTCGATTAAGCGAGGAAACGCAAAGTGAACGCGTGATTAAGGTTATCGTGCACCTTCAGGGGTGTCTCGCGTGCAAGCGATGTAGCGCGTCCGGTTTAAACTGTAGATATCTAAACCCCTATATCATATTAAAGCTTATTGGACTGGCTATCAGACTATACCAAAAATGTTTAAAAAAAATTAATTGTCAAATTTTTCACGGCTTCTAAATACGAGCGCCCGAATCACCTACAAGTGAGAGCTACAAGTCAAAGGGATTTGTTCGATTGCTCTCAAATTTTGACAGTAGCTAGTTTATAAACAACAAAAACGTGTCTCCGAATTTTTTATATCTAAATACTTTTTTTCAAGAGCGATTTTTCTACGATCAGTCCACATTTTTTAGTCCTATTTCAAAAATGTTCTGTAAATTTTCACTGAAATTGAATATGGCAAGTCGCAGACACGTTTTTCTTAGCGCTTTGGCCCCGGAAACGGAGGAACACATCAATAAGCGAAAAACAAAATTCGCTTTAACATGTAACGTTCAAAAGGTGATTCGGGCGCTCGCATTTAGAAGTCGTGAAAAATTCGACAATTAATTTTTTTTCAAAATTTTTGGTATAGCCTAATAGCCAGTCCTGTAAGCTTTAATTTGATATGGGGAGTTTACAAATCTACAGTTTAAACCGGACGCGCTTGCACGCGAGACACTCCTGAAGGTGCTCGGTAACCTTAACGGAGGTCCGTGAACTGAACAGTCGAACGTCTTCATCATGCCCTTTGTGAGTGGCACAAAACACAAAACATGTTTCTTAGCCCATACACCGCTTTCAATTATATTTTTTCTTTTTAGCTGATTAACTACAAAGAAAAGTAAGCCAATCCAGAGAGAATTCTCAGTATTCTCGGTTGCGCTAAAAATCATCATTCTCTGCAAGCAAGTGGCGCTTACACTGCCAGTATTTTCGATTTTCTTTTAGCCGTTTTCGACACTGGCTGCACTCTTGGTGACGTTCTGTTTTAAAGATCTTTACACTTGTGACAATATTTTGCCTCAAGCGAGCAGTTAACGTTTTCCCCGCAAGAAGAGTAGGACATCTGTAACAGAAAGGGAGACAACGTGACTTCCCCGGCCACAATCGTAAATCGTTCCAGATTCCGCAACAAATTTTACGCGTGCACTTTAGATTATATTCTATTTTTTCAGCTTTTCTTTCCTTTATGTGTAGCATTTTCATCATTGCAGAAACTGTTTATATCTATCCTGATTTGCAGAAACCCTTTCTTTAATTTGTAGCACTTAAAAAAAACTTCACCAAGTTTCTTAATCATGCAACACACTTCATTTGTTTGTAGAAAGTTACTGAAAATAGCAGCAACTTATAAGTTTGCAGCTTTCAGATAAGTTCACTTTTTTGCACTTAGCATGAAAATTTTTAAACTGAGAATAATTTCCATACTGATCAGAACGTAACTCTCTAACTGAGTACAATTTGCATGCTATTTAGAACGTACTTCTCTAATCCAAACGTATTTTGTTTTTGACTTGGTACAATGTGCATACTAGTTACAATGCATTTTTTCTTAATTGCAATGTATATAACTTCGAATAAAATGCAAATCGTGAGTTTCGGATATATTAGTGTCGTAGGAGGGGAAATTTCAAAAGGTACTTTGTCCACTTTGGCGCTGCATGGCCGGGCATGTGGGAGGGTCACAATGGGGTAATTGCTTTTGCGGCTAACGTTTTCAAATTTTTCCGAGTTTTGATTGACGGTCAATCTTTTCCCACGAGGTCAAATAACATTTTTCCATGGTAAAGTTTACGTCTAACGGTTAAAATTTGTCAATTTTTACGCCTTACGACTAAATTATTTTTGGTTGTTTTGTAGCTTGCTGTTAGCCACATTGAGTCCCTTGAATGGCCACAGCATAATTTAAAAACTAATTAATTTACATTTAGCCTTTTTCCTTTTCGCTTTTAGTTTTTTCCGCAGTAAGGGATTAGTCATGATCATGATTTGTGCAGGGAAAGGTGGAGGATTTCTTGGGGGGGGGGAGGGGATCACATGGTTTTCAAGGAGATCGGAGGGGTGATCAGTTGTCGCCAACTGAATATAATATAATGGGGGGGGACTATAAGAAATTGACTTCCAATATAGGAAGGATCATAAAAACATTGCAGAGCCTCAGAGGGGATCAGAAAAATTTATCGTGACTCGACCAAAATCCTCCAGCCCACCCCTCCCCCTCAGGTTGAAACCATCGGTTTGGTTATTCAAGATCAAGTGTCACAAGCCACCTCAATGAAATTTCAGAGGAAACTGCCCAGGACAAATTCTTACAGTCAGTAATCTACTACATCACTGAAAACTGGTCCATCAGTAAAAGACGTCTTCCAATAGACGTTCTTCCATTCTAGAGTTGCAAAGATCAACTATCATTCAATGACGGCATCATCTACAGAGGTGATCGCATTGTAGTTCCAGCTACACTAAGACAAATTAAGCCTAACTGAAAAGTTACATCAAGCTCACATGGGTGTCGAGTCAACTTTAACACGTGCTCGTACATCTCTTTGGTGGCCTGGTATGAACTCTCAACTGAAATAGTTCATATCTTCATGTCAAGTTTGTCAATCCTTCCAAAGAAAGAACCCAAAAGAAAGTCTGATGAGTCATTCTACTCCTGACAGACCTTGGTCCCAGCTCGCAGCCGACCTTTTTGAGTTTAAAGGGGAACATTATCTGGTATTGGTCGACTACTACAGCGACTGGATCGAATTTGATAAGATAGGAGACCAAACTGCAACTGAAACCATTGCCTTGCTACTCAAACACTTCTCACGATGGGGACTTCCCGACGAGATTGTCACTGACTGTGGAAGGAATTTCGATTGTAAGGAATTCTCGCAGAGGAAGCAGATAAAACACACGAAATCCTCACCTCACCATCATCAGAGTAATGGCAAAGCAGAATCAGCTGTGAAGATCGTCAAATCTATCTTGAGGAAGACTGAAAACTCTGCTTGAAATCCTTACGAAGCCCTACTCGATGAACATAATACACCTACAGTTGATATGACGACATCACCTGCTCAAGGATTTCTACACCGAAGACTGAAATCTTACATTCCTATGAAAGCCACTCTGCTTAAATCAGAAATTACTGAAACGGTCCTGGAGGAAAAAGCTAAGAAAACAGCCAAGTCTCAAATGATTACAATCGAACTGCCAAAGATCTGAGTGTTTTAAAACCTGGTGATACAGTAAACATCAAGCCTGAAGGACTAACCAAAGGACAAAAATGGAGAAAAGGACTTATTGTTCAGAATAATCCATTTCGTTCATACAACTCCTCAGAAGAAACCGCGTACACCTAAAGCCCGCAGGAAAACCGCCGAATACAGAGAAGACACAATCTGTCCCAAATCTAAAAGCGAAGACCAAAGTCCGTGCCTCGGAAACCAAAAATTCTAGTTCAAATACTGTGTCTAGTTCTAAAAAACTTAAAAACGGACACGTTCAGGACGTTTCGTTAAAATACCAGCAAGATCACTGAGTGGTATGAGAGGTTTGGTTCTATGATGGCGGCAAACAATTCTTCCATTGCATGTACGTTTTCATCAACCTCTTTTCAAGGCCCCCTCTCCAGCTTCCTTCCTTGAGAGAATAAGAAAGAGGACGTTGGGGACGTTTTCCGTTTGCATACAAGTCTTAAAATATTTGTTTTGGCACGTTTTGGATGAACAAGAATTCGTGTTGTTACCTCTTCGTGAGACGATCTTAGCATTAATTGACAGAAGTAAGGTAATTATTGCAAAACCCTCCGGTACAAATCCTGTGGTGTCGTTAAACTACTCAGCTGCGCAGGCGTGAGTTACATAAAGAACCCTAAGCGAGCCTCTCTGAAACTGGAATACTAGATATTATTGAGGTTTGTAACATGACATCTGCACGGAAGCAACGATGATGACGTAATCACGTCTTTAAAAACGGGTTGAGGGGAGCAGGCATGTATTTTAAATCAGTTCAGTCAAGACAAGGTGCTAATCGAGAACTTAGGGTGTAAAAATTTCCCGAAAAAATAAAATTCGTTTCCGTGCTTGTAGACGACGTCGTCGTTTAAGGTTAGCTAGGCTAAGTTAGGTTCACACTGTTTGTTACATAAGTATCTTAGAAATCTCGAAATCGAAGCTGATTTATTCTCCATTTTCTTTTTTTAGGTGTGGCAATCTTTGAATTTATCAGTTGTTAACCGTTACTTTCCTGTCAGCAGTATCGTATGGCTAACTTTAGCATATGTAGTTATATTATCTAACTACACTTCGTAGAGTACAAATAACGCCATAGACGAGTACAAATATCACGCGGTATTTGTACTCTAGAGTGCCGGTTCAACAAATTTTCTCGCATCGCGCAAGCAAAGAATTGGATTGTAATTACGAAAAAAACAAATGGTGGACAATTTGAATCATATTTCCGACAACAAAGAGTCAGAATGGCTGGCAAATATAGATCCAAGTTTATAAGATGAATCAAAGGAAGAAAAACAGCTAGACGACCATGAAATTTCTTCACTTATTGAAGGAAATAGAAACAGCAACACGATAACTCGCCAATTCCGTTCCGCTTCGCATACTTCTCTCACGCACTACCCGTAAATAGATATCCGCAAAATTCGCCCGCAATGAAATAACAGTTTGGCGTGTTGGATAATAAATAACTTATTAGACGTTTTGTTGTGTAGTATCGCTGAGTATTTTTACTCGTTATTTTTATTTTGACTCGCCCTACGGGCTCGTCAAAATACGGCACAACTCGTAAAAATACTCAGCGATACTACACAACAAAACTTTTAATAAGATATATATATATTCGTCCTCAGCTTCTTTGGTAACATCTGTATCATTTACATCGTGGTTTCTCGTAAAATAATGAGGACTAACTTCAATTTCCTAATTTTAAATATGGCAGTTGCTGATCTCCTTGTTTCTCTCTTCATTATGCCTTTTATGGTGAGTAATAGTTAACCGATTATTAAATGCTACTTAATCGTTGTTTCACGTTATGCTAAACGCTCTCACTCGCTCTCAGCATTTTAACACATCTTGTATTCCTACGCTATGAGGTCGAGTTGTTGTTGGAAAACCTCTCTTTTGTACTTCCCTGTCTTTGTAGGTGAAAAATTTGTAAACTGGCTCGTTATGGATCCCAGGGGCAGTGGGAAAAGTGACTTGCAAATTCGTTAACTTCATGGGGGGGCTTATAAATTGCTGCCAGCATCATAACACTTGTCTTCATTACAGTGGATCGTTACTTTGCCATTCTTCGTCCATTTCGGAATGTTCGTTTCATTCGAAACTCAAAACTAGTCACCTCTATGATATGGATCTTATCTTCTCTGTATTTTATTGCCGTATATCTTGGTCTTTGATGTTGTAATGCCGTGCTAATAGCTTCTACTGCGTGATAGTTTGGAATTCCTTTTCCTCAGACGGAAGTGTCCAGCTTTCCATCGCCAGAGCCTCTTACATGACCATCTTCTTGTTTCTATATTTGGTTCCTCTTGTTGTCATCGCATTGGTTTATGTTCTTATTAGTCGACATCTTTAGTCACACCAGATCTCAGGGGAGCCAACCATCATGGTGGCGGTGACGTTTGCGCTGTGTTGGTTACCAGCTCACATTCTACATCTATTGATTTACTATTTTACTAAAACTTATATAACTTTGCTTTAAGTTGAACCCCTGGTATCCGGTTTATTTTTCATATCAGACGCCAACAGTGCCATAAATCCTTGTCTGTTTATTGGTTTAAACCAAAGGTTCAACAATGTAGTGAGGGAAATTCTCTGATGTCTTTTCAGCCGAAATCGAATCCCTACTGAAAGAAACATCCGCACAGAACCACGTGTTGTCCTAAGTCGCACACGAAAGACTGTACGTCAACATGGTACCAGTGTTATTCCCCTTCACGTTCAACAGCGTCCACGGTCTCAGAGCTGCCCTTTTTGATTCTTTTTTTGCGTGGGACTAAGCGATAAGAACCTGCGAAAACCTTTATTCATAATTCAGTTTTGTTCTATTTCTGCAGACAGCAGCTTAATCCGTGATGTTCCTTTAAACTCTATGGTGAACAAATTCGGCTCAGTCAAAGGGTTCGAGAACGTAAGTGCAGAGGATTTTGAGTTTTAGGAGTACACTTATTCCCTTTTTGGTAGGGCGTGATCATCATCGGTAGCATAGGCAGAAAGTACACATCATGATCATCAGCCTATTGTAATATACTCTGTTGTACATAGCTTTCACCCGTCAACCACATCACGGGAAATTAGAAACTATAGCATCGGAATAGCATTTGATATTGACCAAAATAACAATTGCCTTAAAAATAGTTCTTCATTTATATATTATTTCTAAAACGTGTCCTTCGCATTTATTAGCTAAACAAAAACAATAACGCGTTATGCCAAATAATTACTTAGAGGCTGCAATTTCAGGTAGTTTTTTTTTTTTTTCGGTTTTCGTAACAGAATATTAAGATGGTTCTCTTTTAGATGAGCTATCATTCCTTGTCAACTTTTTTCTTCAAAGGCATCCCAACAACTTTATTATTGTAGAAATTAATGGTCCCCAGACTAGGGAGTGGTTTAGTTCTGTTTGTGAAGAGTGCAGAAATTGGACAAAAATTAAAAGAACAGATAACACACTGTTAGGAACTCTGCAAACACGTGGATTTAGAAATAATTACAAGCGGAAAATAAACTATTCTCTTGTACTTTTTCCGCTGTATTTGAAGGTTAAAAAGCTATAAGTAAATTTGCAAAGGAAAAGGAAAAGGTTATTGAATTGAAAATAGATAAATCGATAATTCCAAAGTTATTATATCTAATAGCACTCAAAGGAAGATTTGAGAATGCTTTTGGTCCTTAATTGTGAAAATAACGATTTTTATCGCGATCGTCCTTAATGCTTAGCTGTCAAGAGTATATTATCAGATCCCAGCCCATTTTATCACGGCAGTCAAACGTCTACGCATTTGCAAACGTTGCAGTAATAAGATGGAATACTTTCAGGCTGTTAGTACCAAGCTTTCTTGTAAGAATTATGAGAAACTGCGCAGGCTAGTTAATTACGATGTTTTAAACCGTGTGGGTTGTGTCGATGAAGCTCAAAACAAAATGATAAATCAACAAGATACCCATAATTAAATTTGCGTGGTGTACGAAAGGTCACAAGTTTTGTTTTCGTCACCTTCGTTTCCTTTTACATATTTCGTACTTTGCTCAACAAAGGTCGTTTTGTATGTTTCCTTTGATATTTTACGCGTGAAATTTGCACGCAGCCGGCCAAAATTTATTTGTGTATGCCCGACCTTTGAAAGCTGTCTTCCCCATTTTACTCTATCGATCTATGACAGGAAATTGCTAATTTTTAAACCTGTAAAGAAGGATCGGGTGCATTTTCGACAGTTATGAGTTAATGCTTCACATTAAAATCACGTGATCAAAAGACTGGGCATGCAAAGAAATTGACACAACACATGATAACAGGGTTGAGGTAAAGGTCTTCAAGGAAATCGTTTTTTCGGACAGTCACTACTGATTTATCGCCAGAGGGGTAGGGTTTGCAGAATTTGGGGGATCACGGGGATTTCTGCGGAACAGAGGGTATATCAGTCGTCGCTAACAAGATTTAAGGGGAGGCTAAAGTAGAATACCTACCAATGAAACAGGATAATAAGAGCACTGCAGAGCCTTAGAGGAGGATGAAGTAAATTTACTGTGACACCACCAAAATCGTTTGTCCCAAACTTCTGGAATATATATCATACTATGTAGATATCGTGGGGAATCCTTAAACTTTTTACCGACACAACACAGCTCAAGAGAAGGGATTTATGTTCGGAGGGAACATATTAAGAATTTTCGGATTTTCGGCGTTTTACAGGAAATATTTTTCGCAATACTTTACTTGAAAAGAGAAGCAAAAAAAATTAGACTTCAGTCGTCAATGGTGAGTTTTGTTTATGCTGACATTCACCAGCAACAGGTCACGGGGAAACATTGTTGAAACTTTACTTATTTAGGGAGTACTTTATTGTATATTTTCTTTTTTGTAGGTTACAGTACTTACATTTCCTAGACAAAATAACATGAGGACAACCAAACACATCTTTTACTGTTAACCTTATCAATTATGGTTCGTAAACTATACTTCTGTCTGCCCGAGCTACATCACACACATTCAAAATCATACAGTTATTACTGAGACCAAATGTTATATGGGTCTTCAGGGCCTTGATGGACTGTTGAGAAATGTTAATTTTAATTTCTCAGCGTATTTGTCTAAGAATAAACAATTTCTGAGTATGAAATCTCAGCCGTGAATTGATTGTATCGCGGTACCTGTTTGCCCGTCTTACAAATTCTTCTACTTTGTCTTTAGTTATTTTCACAGACAGATAACGTCGTCAATATACTTCTTCCAAACTGACGGTTTAGTTATGCTTTGGTTGATAATACCTGGTCGAGCGTGTTCTTCTAACCCGTAGCTTTTGGTATATACTATGCAACTTTTTCCTTAAGTTTGCTTATCATTTATTACCATTTTTTTCATTAGTTGAATAATACTAGTACTATTGAGAACGGATCAGCGATGATCAAATTTCTAAAACATCAATCTTTAATGGTTTTGGTAGATTTTAATCGTCTTGTCTAACCAATGCCAAAAAAAGATTCAATAATCTTGGCTAACTAAAGAAAAATTCAAAACGCACAGCTCTGATACCGTGCGCGCTGTAGAGCGTGAAGAGGGATAACAGTGGCACTACATTGACGTACAGTCTTTCGTATGCGAGTTAGAACCACAGGTGGTTCTGTCCCAATGCTTCTTCTCGTGGGAAAGCAATTTCGGCAGAAAAGATATCTAAGAATTCCTCTGAATTCATAAATAAATGCTGGATGTGAGTTGGCAACCAACACAACGCAAACGTCACCGCCACGATGACGATCATGCGCAGTACCTTGAGCTTTGACAGTTCATTCCGATGTCTCTGATGAGCTGTTGACTCCCCTGAGATCTGGTGTGACAAAAGAGGTGTACCGATAAGAACATGAACCCATGCGATGACAACAAGAGGAACCAAATATAGTATCAAGAAGATGGTCATGTAATAGGCTCTGGCGATTGGTTAGAGCGCCGGATTGTGCTTTGCGGGAGGTCGAGGGTTCGAGCCCCGGCCGGACCAACACTCATGGTCTTAAAATAACTGAGGAGAAATTGCTACCTTTCTATAATATCAAAAAATGGATAGATATTCTAGTCTTCTCGGATAAGGACTAATAACCCGTAGGCCCCGTCTCCTGCAGGGTTAGGGGTAGGAGACGTTAATTTCCCACGTACGAGATTACTGTGTGATGGATGTCCTCTCCTGGGGTGGGATGGGTGGGGTGAAAGGTGAGGTCGTTACACGGACTGAAGCGGCTGCCAGTGGCGCCTGATAATGCTGACGTCCGATCTCAACCTTAATAACATTGTAAACCTTAGCAATTCAGCCCATGCTGCCATTAAGGTATTGAATAAACCATTCACTTCACTTCACTTCCGTCTTGGGAAAAGAAATTCCAAACCAATCTGCATTCCCAGTGAAAACCATCAACACTCTTTACAACATCAGAGAGCAAGAAATACGGCAAAACGGCAAAAATAACAGGGATGACGAGATCCATATCACAGAGGTGACTAGTTTTGTGTTTCGAATGAAGCAAATGTCTCGAAGTGGATGAAAAACGGCAAAGTAACGATCCACCGTAATTAAGACAAGTGTTATGATGCTCGCAGCAATGGACTGGCTCCCCAAGAAGTCAACAAACTTACACGTGACTTTTCCCACTGCACCTGGGATTCAAGACAACCCAATATACAATAATTTCACTTAGCAGGACAGGGAAGCACACAAAAAAAGGTCTTTCAGTAACAACTCCAACTAATAGCGTGAGAATATAAAATGTGTTAAACTGGTGGGAGTGAGTAAGAGCGTTTTTCGTACCGAAACTAAACGATTAGGTAACATTTAACAATTGGACATTTGTTACTCGCCTCAAACGGCATAATGAAGAGAGAAACAAGGAGATCTCAAACCGCCATATTTACAATTGAGAAATTGAAGTTAGTCCTCGTCCTTTTACAAGAAACCACAATGTAAATTATACAGATGTTACCAAAGAAACTGAGAGTGAATATAACCACATATGCTAAAGTTAGCCCGGATGTTATCGAGTTTCCCAATGACAGCGCTTGAGGAGAGAGAAGAGAGAGAGAGAGAGAGAGAGAGAGAGAGAGAGAGAGAGAGAGAGAGAGAGAGAGAGACAGACAGACAGACAGACAGAGAGAGAGAGAGAGAGAGACAGAGTGAGAGAGAGAGAGAGAGAGAGAGGAAGAGAAAGAGAGAGAGAGAGAGAGAGAGAGAGAGAGAGGAAGAGAGAGGCATCTTCGCTCGAGTAAGGCGCATCATATTACTAGCGCCTGCTTATCTGCACAAGTGGGTTAACGATACCTTGAGGTTTGTACCTGACGGCTTTACCCACGTGTCGCGAAAAACACGTCGCTTCCGTTGATTTTCACTCACGCAGAAGCTGCCACGGTAACAATGAAAATTCGTATTCATCTAGAACGTGCGTAGACAAATATCTTGAAATTGGTAGCACATAAAAACGTACCTGCAATTGAAGAATTATCTGCCGCCTTCGTGCTACTCATTACAGCTCAATACTTATACTGTGGTTTAAACCTGAAACGAAACAAGAATTATTAGTACAAAGTAAGGTGTATTTCGTTCACCTCAAAGTCAGATATGTAGCGATTAAGTGGTCACTTCGAAGTAACATCGACCGACAGGAAGTAACATCTTCATATTACTTTTCGAATACGTCACGTGTATGGCCGGAGTGTACCGGAAGTTGAGAAATGTAAGGTAATTTAGCAAAACAATTTCGTTCTTACACGGTCTGGGTTATATTCACGTACTTTGAGTAATCCGAGGGAGTTCGACTTACCCGTTCCCAAGTGTAAATTATATATTTTCAGATAATTTGTTAGGAACAGAAATGGTAACTTAACGGTATATGTACAATAACTACGTTTATCATATAAGGGGCAAAATTACTGAATTGTGATTGGTCAAGGCAGAGGGCATTTTTTTCTTAATTTTTGCAATTGCCCCGGGCAAAATTACTTAAGAGTGATTGGCTGAAAATCGCATAGCAACGGCTGCCAAGGTAAAGAAATTTCTGTTTGTTTTGTAACAATGGCGTCCCGTTATGCGCGAGATCAGTAAGAAAACATTTTGTCCCTTATATTATAAACAAATAATGAAAGATGGCACTGGTCTTGCTAAGCCCAAGACTTTTTGCACTAACCTGATAATTTAAAAACTGTTAATTGCATTTTGTGCTCTAATCCCAAATTGAGCCCAACAAGGCTGTTGACAACTACCCTTCACTTCTAAATCCCTTTTCGTTATTAAGATTCACACAAAACTTTGTAGTTTTACTGATATCATAACTAGTTAACAGCTTGCATAGTTAGAGACATGAAAATAGCAATATACCGACAAAAGGAAGATTATAAAGTGATATAAAGTAATTTCTTTGTACTAATATCATTTATGTTCGTGCATGTTCAATAAAGGACATTGAGCATTCTTTGAGCTTTAAAAGAGATAAGATCAACGTGATTATTGCAGCTTAAATTTTGGCTAACCAAAACCCCTTGGTCTTTCTCAACATCAACACGATCCAACTTAATCCCACCAAGATAATAGTCTCTATTGTCAATTGACCTTATACGAGAACCTTTTTCTGTATTCACCTGATTAAAATCATGAACTTCCCCTCGAATTAAGTGCTCTGCTTTTATCAGCTAAACGCAATTAAACTTGAATCGTGGCATTACACTAATATATAAATTCACCCAAGCCTAAAAGCGGAGCTCGCATTTATTTTCCCGCACGTCTCGTCAACAAAACTAAAGCTCCGTGTCATTGGCGTGCACGTGCATGCTAAACGTAGCACCTTGTGCGGACGCCCGTACGGTAATAGGTCCAATTTTTTCGGCTTGATGGGTTACTGCTACTATTTTGTATAATTATGGGGCTACGCTGCGCGCGCTGCGAGCTCCGCTATTATATGGTTTTATAAATAAATATTTACAAAGGTCACAAACTCAATGATATGCTAGACCGGGAACGCTGAACTATTTTTGTTTACTGTAACGTTAATCACTTGGCTTATCGCCACTGTTTTTCTGTTATCTTAATTACTTTACTTTATTAATTAACTACGGCATAATTTACAGAAAGCAATATCCACTGCCCGCAGTTAGTAGATTAGCTAGTCGAGGCGAGCAGTGGTTACACGTATTTTATGTATATGCCAGCACAATTGGCTCACAAGAAAGACTAGAGAAAGAAAGGAAAAAATGCTAAGTAAATAAACAAATAAATAAAAAAATTCAATCTAATTAAGTTTACATTGCAAATATACGAAGCCGAGTTTTCAGGAAAATTTTGTTATTAAGTCGGGTAAACTAATATAATCATTTTCTTCTGAAAGTATTCGGAGTAAAGTATCGTGGACATTGGTTTTAAAGTTATTTTTGGACATTTGACGCATTTCACACGATAAACTGTTTCAGATTTTTACACTGTACCTTGAAAAAGACTTAGTATGTTTGTCTAACCTTGAGTGTTTAACATAATAGTCACCTCTTGAAGATGATCTTGAACTATATGAGTGAAAATTAGGTTTGGAAGCAAATAAGTTAGATATTTTAGTAGGTGTTAAGCTGTTAGATTTATCATGCATTAGAAAAGCAACGGATTTAAAGTAGAGTAGATCTAAGGGAAGAAAGCTAGAGGAGACAAAATAAGGTACTGCATGAGAATTGTAGTCACCAAAGAACATGAGGCGGAGAGCGCATTTTTGAAGAATAAGAATTTCGTTTTTGTAAGTTCTAGCAGCTTGGCCCCATCGACTATGCCATACAATAAGAAGGGCTGAATAACCGATATGTATATGTGGTGTAAAGTATTCAGTGGTATAGTGTCTAAGGCTGGCAGTAATTCCAATTGTTGTACTTATTTTTGAAGCAGTGTGGGCGATGTGGTATTTCCAAGAAAGATTTTCATCAATAAGCAAACCAATGACGTAATTTTTGCATTCTAAAGAATTGTACGAGTTGTTAATTTTGATGGTCAAGTACTTTCAAGTTGACTTGGTGATTTAACTATTCTTGTGTTGGTCTAAAAAGGAGAAAATTAGATTTCTTTATATTAAGTGATAATTTATTTGCGATCAGCCAGTTATAAACCCTAAAAATTTCTGCAAAAACTGTAGATTCAAGCGATTTGAGATTTTTGTCAGCGTATAACAAATTGGTATCATCAATAAGTAGAAGTTCAATTTATCAGAGCTGTTAGATATATCCTTTATATAAATAAGGAATAGCAAGGGTCCTGGGACCAATCCCTGTGGGACACCTGATAACACTACTTCTTTTTTGGATATGTTTAATAAGAATTAATAAGAATTAATTTATTAGAATGGTGTACCACTCCTGAGAAGAACACTTGAGGTTAAAATGCTGTAAATTGTTCCGTGATGGGTTTCATACTAGAGCAGCACTTTGAACTATAAATGTAGTTGGAAATAAACTTGAAATGAACTCAAACAGTTTGCCGTCAATTTTCTATAGTCCCCCTTTATACTCTGTTGGCGACCACTAATACCGCTCCGTACCCCTTGAAAGAGAGCCGTCATGGGGAATAGGTTTGATGGCTGACAATTAATTTTATCAGATTTTGGCAGTTGATGGTTAAATGTCAAGGCCTTTACCGGTTGACGTTCATTATGAAGAAACATTTCTTGCCGTTCGACAAGATCATAACTGAGATCAAGCTTAGATCATGTCGAGAGTCTTGTACTCTGTCGAAAGCTATCATCGCCAGCATATCAATGATTTCTTCGAGATCAACGACATTTTTATCTATAATCGATGTTTAAAATGCTAAAAGCGAGGAAAACACGAACGTTCCAATCAAATCAATGAGAATTCTAAAAGTGCGAGATACTGAAGTGACAATCGAATGTAGGACAATTCTAAAAGTGCACAAAATACTAACGTAACTTACGAATTCGATTAAAGAAGTATCCGAAAGTGCTTTAGATTCTAACGTAATTACAATCAAATAAAAAAGAATTATATAAAGTGTGCTAAATACTAACGTAACAACCGAATGAGAGAGTTTTCTAAAAGACCGCTTAATACTACCGTAAGAATCCGATGAAAGAGAATTCTGAAAGTGTGAGAGATAGTAAATATATAAATAAATAAATAATTTAGCAATGGATATTCCACTGGGTGGCTCTTCTTGTCCACTGTTTCCAGATCGAACTGGAATTTGGAATGTTGGTTTTTGCGGAGGGTCGAAAACCGGAGGACCCGGAGAAAAACCCTCGGAGCAAGGACGAGAACCAACAACAAACTTAACCCACATGTGAAACCAGGTCCGGAGATCGAACCCGGACCACAGTGATGGGAGGTGAGTGCTCTCACCACTGAGAGAAAGAGAACCCTAAAGTGCGCGAGATACTAACGTAACAATCAAATGAGAGAGAATCCAAAGAGTACATAAGATACTTACGTAGCAATCGAATGTAGGTCGATCCTTATATGTGTAAGATATTAACGTAACAATCGTTTGAAAGAGAATCCTAAACGTGTGTGAAATACGATCGTTATAGTCATTATACATTGTTTACTCATAGAAATATATCTTCCTAATAAACGTCATCCACCAAAGGCTTTGAAATTTAACCGTCCAAACTCTTTCCCAGGGTCTTTCATCCTCAAGCCTCGTGGAGCGAGAGAAGGGAGACCCTGGTTTGGTCTGGTCACGTGTTTACAAAGTAAAAAATGTCCCTAGGGAAGAGTCGTTTAGTTGCTCGATTTTTGCTTCATTTCCTTTGTCATCTTCAAAATAGTCTTTATCGTTTTTTAGGTCGGCATGTTTTATAGCAGCCTTCGAGTCGCTATATCTCCGAGCAGGTATTGTAACCTCAGTTTAAAACACAAACAAGTCCAGTGTTTAGAAGCGATATATTCGAGCAGAGATGTTGTGGCCGTTTAACCGACGGGATACAGTAAATCTTTGATTTTTCATCTTCCAGGGGGCTAGAAGATGAGAGGCCCTGGGAACGAGGTTGTCAACCGTCAACTACCATAGGCGTTAAAAATTATCGGTCAACCGTCAAAATGGAAAAAAACTAACCGTCAACCGTCAGCTATCCCCCACTAAGACCCTCAAAGTAAGCGTGCTAATCTGAAGAAAAATATCTAACAGTTGGTCACAGGGGAAATGTTGCAAAATAAAAAGTTGCTGCTATTTTCAGTCATTGTCTACAAAAGAAAAAAAAATTAAAAATGACGTGTTGCATAGTGAAGAAACTTTTGACACAGGCGGCCCAAGCGTCCTGTGTGTGATTTTGTGGTCAAAAGTTCAGTAACGGCAAAAGCTTACGTATTTAGATTGAATTCTAAGCGTAAATAACATAAGCGACGAATAAAACGTGTGAAGTCTCCTTACCTTTTCCGTATTTGTTGCCAACAGTCGTTTTAATTTAACGCTGTTTTCGCGACTTTTTATGTGAAGCGTGCGCTGTTGGCAACAAAGCGGCTGCGGAAAAAAGGCAAGAAGACTTCGCACGTTTTATTTCTCGCTTTTGGTATCCTTTTAATTTTTTCTTAATTTTTTTCCTTTTTAACAGCTCACACTTACGCGTAAAATTTGATCTTAATATGTTAGGTATTGTCGTTAATGAAATTTAGACCCCAAAATCACACACAGTGCGCTTGGGCCGCTTGTGCTTTTGACAGATTTTTTTTGGGTCCTGCAAACTGATTATAGAAAACCTTTCTGCATATTGAAAAAATGCCTAAACAATAAAAGTTGTCACAATTACAAGCTTTTGCTGCAATGATAAAGTTGCTGCGCATTAAAAAAATTCCTGCAAAAGTAACATAAAATAAATTTAATGCGTACACATAAAATTTGCTGAGGAATCTGGAGCGATCCACAATTGTTGGGAAGCCATGTCGTGGCAGAAACTGCGCGCTTGAGGACAAATATTGCCACAAGTGCAGAGATGGTCTGTGACAAAACGTCACGCTGAGTGCAATAAGAGCCAATAAAGGTTCAAAGGAAGATGATACAAATGGCAGTGCAAGCGCTACGGGTAGTGGTAGAAGAGCCTCAAGGGTTGTAAACTTTCGCTTGCAGAGGATTCCCTTTAGCGCAAGGGGGAGAATTCAATCTGAATTGGCTTACTTTTCTTTGTAGTTAATTAGACATAACAGAAATAGAGGATTGAAAGCGGTGTAGGTCATCTCGCTGGGCTTAAAAAACATGCTTCATATGTTTTGTGCGACTCTCATGGGTATGACAACTTCTGTGTGGTTTATTTTCTCTCTCACTTGTTGCCTACCGATTGTCGCCTCTCAGTGTTTCTCAGATGCTCTTAGAGCCGCGTGCTTTAGCAAAGTAATAAGAGCAGAGTAATACCTTCATATTCGTTTGATTGAAAGTATATATTAAAAGGAGAGAGCCTGGTATGTATACTGAAAAAATAACTCCGTATTTTGTTAGAGATGCCCTGTCCATTCCACGATAAAATTGCGTCAGTACAAAATCTGAATTATTTTTAATATACCTCGAGGCTTTTCAAACCTACAACTTTTTTTCGCAAAAATTTATAGGTGTTTAAAGAGGAAAGTGAATCCAATATTGAAGTAACGCAAGATATGCCAGCTATTAACAATTTTACGTTACCTGGAAAAATGCTGTTGGCGAAGACTGTTCGGGGTTGGGAATACTCCTCACCGTCTTCTTTCTTTGCGTTCAAAAGTGTTCCACATTTCATGTACACTGGTGAAGTTTCGTTTTGAAAAGGCTAAAGTACACTTGACGTTAAAAAACTGTTTCCCGCTTGAATGGTTGACTTTTGCAGCAGATGATTAATTACGAAAACCAAGCTTGATGGCCGACAAACCGATTGCTGATGGATTTTATTGTAAACAGAAGAGCTCGAATAATTCACGTTTCGACATCTTCAATCTATCGATGGACATCTGATTGGAATTAGGTCAACAAGGATAAAGGTGTAGTAAAAAGATAGGATCATATATTCAAAAGCACCTGTCAGCTAAAAAGGAATAAATTCTATCGTTCTTTTTCTGTGGTATCTCTTCTTCTGCCCGCAAGTAAAATATTAATAAATGTGACATATTTGACCGTGTAAAATAATAAAAAGGATATGAATATTAGAGACCACTGCTTTGGATAAGGTAAAAACATTTTTTATAAAAATAAGGCGAGTGCAACGATGAACAGATGTTATCGTTGTTCTGCGTAGGAGGTGTGTTGTAAGAGTCTCTAATGAAGATTAACCGTCAGCCGTCAAAGGGCCTACAATGTAACCGTCAATAGGGATAGATTTCTACCGTCAATCGTCAAAAAGGGTAAAATTTTTACCGTCATTCGTCAAAAAAGCAGGTCAATATTAACCGTCGACGCTTTGAAGGTGTTTCAGATCTCCCTATTTTCCCCTTCCCCTTTTCCTGCTTAACGCGAAAAGGGGAAGGTCTTAAAAGGATATTTAAACTGGTAAACCAGACTCCAGGTTACCATACATGCTCACTTTGTGGTGATGTTTATTGCTTTTCGCCTAAACTGACTGTTTGAGAATATTCTGATATCTAATTTTTATAGTTTATATTAAAAATGGGCTGATTTCTTTCATGACCCATTAATTTTGGCGGTTGACCACGCCACCCAGCGATTTTCTCCCCCTTCGACAGAAAGAAGACAAGTTTACATCATGTCGATTGTGAACCAGTATATAGAAAGCCGCCGTGAGTTTCTATCATACAGAAGATATAACTTTCGAGCGATTCAAAATTTCCTGTTGGTGAAAAGAATTGGAAGTCTACGGCAACACATTGGTTACCAAGGGATCAATGACTAGTCTAACAAATTTAAAATCGGCTTTTATGAGGTCAAGCTCTACCAACTTATATAAAAGAAAGCCTCCACACCGTTTCACATTTTGAACATGAAACCTTCAGCTTCCTGCAATCATATGCACTTTGTTCGCATCTCAAAGAAGTCTGAAGCGGATCACAAAGTGTGGTTTACCGGTAAATCCAATGAATTTATGAAGTTAACTCTCCACCCTGAGTGACAGTTTGCCTCTGTGCTTACTTGAGGGTACTTGAAACGAGAGAATTCTGTAAGGTATTGGCTCCCGCTAGCCCATCCACAGTAAATTACTTGTTTACTTAGAGTAAATTGTGTGGTAGACGACAGTATCTATTGCGATCGCCACTTAATAACTTGTAGCCACAACCTAATAAATCGCCATCGCGAAGTAATGACTTAAAGCTTAGTTTCAAAACTTTTTTCTACCAGAGTCTGCACTTTGTGTTTGGTTGCGTATACGATTGGTTCAGAAGATGAAAGGGGCTTGCCCGTTGGGTTACTAACTTTGAAAAGTAAGCACCAATTATTTAAACTTTCTGATCTCCGTCACAGTAAAGTAAAACTCCCACTTTTGTGTTCATTTCTTTATTATGGGTGAAACTGAATAAGAATGAAAAATAATCCAATTTTCTAAAAAACTGTCCGTGTGGTTGGAAAGGATTTGATGTACAATGCTCTGAACAGTAAAACGGAAACGGGAGAATATCAACAAAATTCAGTTTACGTATGATGCACGATCCTCGCAGTAGATAGCGCTATTTAAGCAATAGCGAAAATCAGACCTGAAAAAAAAAATCAGGCCTGTACGGGACTCGAACCACTGACCTCTGCGATACTAGTGCAGCGCTCTACCAATTGAGCTAACAAGCCAACTGGGAGCAGGCCGTTAAGTTGATTCGTAATAAACCCGTGAAAGTGATAAATCAGATACAATGAAATATATGCGCTATCAGATACAATGAAATATACGCGCTATCTACTGCGAGGATCGTGCATCATACGTATCTATTACCGCAGTTCAAAATATATGAACTTCATATGTTTCATTGTATCCAAAATTCAGTTTGCCGAAAGAAACGCGTTTGCGATACTAAAAGCCTTTAAATGACTTACTTTCAAATATATTCATTGTTATTGTACGAGGAAAGAGCAACTATCTGCAGCTTTGACTGCGGAAGAGACAAGCTTGATTTCTGGTGTTTGACACCTGGTAACATTATAACACGGAAGAACTACGACATCATTCGCACAGTGGTTTATGAAACAGATTAAATTCATTTCATACAATCGTATAATCACTCGTTATAATATTAATATTATAATTCGCCTTTGTGAGATGGATCTGCACGTATGAAGGCACGGCCAAAGGAAATGAAAGCGCTTTAGGCGGGCATGGTGTAGATGAGTTATAACACTGTCATATAATGCACTTCGCCCGGTTAAGGAAACGAACTGTCGGTCTTTCCTGTTTAACGATGAGTCCCTTCAGTGTTTGTTATGATTCATCCTGCTCACGAACCGATGATACATTAAAAGACGAAGAGAACTGGTTTCTAGTATCCAGTTCTTCCTGTAGCATCCGTCTGCGGGACTGTAACACGGAGATCTGCTGTCTGAGAGGTTCCACGGTATCCTCAAGGTGCTGGTAATTTGGCAGGGGAAAATGAACATTATTAGTAAAATACGAACTACCTTTATGAGGGGGTATTCCACAATTCACTTGATAAAAAATTATTACAATTCATATATTACGACCTTACCAGCTTAATAAAATGAAGATTATTTAAAAACCACTCGAAAGGCTGGAAATCAATGTGCCGTATTCATGATGTTTTTAGCTGAATCTGACTGATCAAATCTGAGTTGAATTTGTTTGGAATTAAAATTCCCTTTGAGCGACACTCCTCCCTTATCAGGCGAAGCAGTGTGAGAGCGAAGTAATATATCAGTTAACCCTTTAACCAATAAAAGTGACTAGCATCAAGCTTTTCTTTACAGGATATCCCCCCAATAAGTTCACTACAATCGAGAAAATGATCATCAACTACACAAACTCCTGATTGTCAAACAAATTCTCTTTGTCGGTACCTTTGGAAACGCACGGAGGACAGTTTGGAGCACAGATCATGGGTTCAAATCCCGTACGGGCCTCATTTTCAGTACTGCTCAAGTAGTGTTCATTACTGCGAAGATCGCTTCCATATTCATTTCATAATCTGCAGTTCATTTGTATGATTTTAATACATTCACAGGCAGTAGCTTACCGATGTTAGGGTGTATAGGGGTATAAGCCACCTTTCAAAATGACATTTTCTTATTATTTATGCTGGACTTTTCTTTATGAAGTGCACTTGTGGATAACTACCTCTCGAAGAGAAGCCGGCATAGGACCTTTCACTTTCTCTTCATGCAGCAGACGCATTCTGGACTACTATGTAGCAAAATAGAAAACACGATTTGTCTTTGCATAAGACCCTGTATTAAGAAAGCCAAAGTTTCAAAAAACGACTGAAAACAAGTTTTACATGTTCGGGTCCTCCACCCCACCCCTACTGCTCCTGGATTCGTTGTTCGTATCCAGCTCTCGCGTAATTTTTTTTCATCATCTAAACGCTAACGTCGAAGTTTATTGCAAAATTAAAAGCGCGTAGAGATACAACGAGGTTTACTCAAACAGACTAGCGTGCTTTGTTTCAAGCGAAAAAAGTTCAAGAGAATGTCGACGTGAGCTTTAACACGAGTTTCGCTCTTATGAACGTAATTCGCTATTAAATCTAATGAAACTTATATCATAAGAAAGATTAGATCTTGAATTTATTCATCTTTTAGTTTCATACGATATCATTCATATCGGTGTGTAGTCGCAAATCCACAATTTATTTATAAAATCCAACGATGGAAATCACGTGAGATCCACTTACACTTCTTAACTTTTGCACGATTCGCTAAATGAAAAATATACGAGCGATAAGTAAACCTGGAAATTTCAAACACTGGATTGTCCTATTTTTACTAAAGAACTCACATTATTTAGGAGCTTTTAGTAATCCGCAGTCAAGACAATGTAAACTACAGCAAACATGGCGACCCATTTTCCTCGTGCTCGCTCTAAGACCGCTATGCCTCCTGGGAGGCACAGGCCTCCCAAAACTAGAACGAGAAATCTTTTTAGCAAATGAAAATATTCAATAAAGGGTAAAAACACGGTGGAAACCACTTAGCGAAAATCACTGGGCGAATAAATCACTCTAGTTTTGCTGTTCACAAACTGATCATAATCTTCGTGATATCCACATGTTTTATTTCGTTTAACGTTCCATTATTGAGACGCTACACCTGACTTCTGAGTCCCTTTCCCTTTTCGCAATGTACTACTGCATATTAGCTTTCATTTGATGTAAGATTCACACGAGAGGCTACACGTAACGCTTAAGTCAAGTCGCCACCGGTGCTGATTGACCTCGAGTGGTGGCGAGTTTGTTGTGGTGGCGAATTGACTGGATATTCTTTTGAATAATCAACAGTACTGGTATGGCAAACACACACGGGTTAAATGACTATGGCGACGATCTTCTCTTAAAAAAAACACGAACCCTAGCCTAGAGATCTTACGGAAAAGTATTGTACAATTTCAACGACAATTGTTTTCTACAATGGCGTTTTTAAATCCTGTCTTTTTTCCACCGAAAACTGAAGCCGAAAACTGAGGCCAAATTGGCGACGACTATGTCACCGCCCTTTGGCGAAATTGCAGAGTGCCAGATGAAAATTCGCCAAAGGAAAGCATCGTATATCAGAAATAGGAAACGTACAATTTTTGGCTCCGTCAAATGAGAAAGACAGGCAAAAGATCCGCTTTTCCCGAAGACAAGGTAGAAACATGTGCACTTCACCATTCAACTAAATTGGATTTATTTCATTACGACAAAAATCTGACCAAACGCAGCTGCAGACGAGATAATGTGTCACAAGAACAGAGTTAGAGGTGTACAAAGTTTTCCTAAAGAGAACAGTCCTTAAATTGAATTTAATTGTGTTCGGCGATCGAACTAAATCAATCACGGAAGTTCTGTTGAGATCGATTACCGAACGATGTGGGCAACGAAAAAAAGATATCACTGTTTATATCTTCAAGCTAACGTGTAATTTTCTTTTTAATCACATGGACAATAGATATACCCGGTAAATATTAAAAATCTGGTTTTAATACTACAAATAAGCGACCATTCGAAATGTCAAGTGTAGGTGATCGGTTACCGGAGGTAAGGCCTGTCCCGATTGTGCTCGTAAAATGCTGGAAAGTTGCTCTCTGAAATGCCAAAAAGTTGACGCTTAAATTTTTTGATATTGTCTATGTAAACGTTAATTAACTCCCAAAGATGGGCGAAATCTAAGGATACTCTGAAAAGTAACTAAAAGAAATGAAGATAGACTTTTTGGGGCGTTATTTAAGCCGATTATCCTTTGTAATATTAAATAAGGAATGTAATAGGCCTGCGAAACGTTGTCAAATGACAGGTTATGTGTTCAAAAGATTGATAAAAATCACCACTTTCAATTTGAAGAGATGAAAAAATCGTGGTTCCGTCGATGGTGCATTCAAGAACAGCACATCTTTCGAAGTAATTTTTAATTTATTCAATGCCGTAAGGTAGTTCTTTGTTATATTACACTATATAGATATCTTGGGGAGACGTTAATAAACCTTTACCTATTTAGGGAGTACAGTATTGTATATTTGATTTTTTTATTTGTTGACAAACATCAGAAGTGCTAAACCACTAACTGTTTCAATTTGACAGTGCTTTTATCTCCAACGGTACAGAAGATATTTTTAAACAATTCGTTACAATGCTTACATTTCCTGAGCAAAATTAAATGAAGACGACCATACACATCAGGTCACATCTTTCGCTGAAAACTTTATCAATAATGGTTCTTAAACTATACTTTTGTCTGCCTGAGCTTCATTACACACAATCAAGTGATACAATTATAACGGAGACCAAATAGTGTATGGGTCTTCAAGGACTTCACAGGTTTTTTTAAAAACATGAATTGGTCAATTTATTTGCCTGGGAATATATAGTTTCTGAGTCTGATATTTCAGCCGTAAACTGTTTGTAACTGTTTGTAACAGCCGGTAACTGTTTGTCTGTCTTAAAACTTCTTCTACTTTGTGTTTGGCTATATGCAACAGGCAGATAACGTCTGCCATATACCTCTTTCACCCTGGCGGTTTAATTGTGCAGTGGTTGATAATACCTTGTTCTACTTTTGCCATGAAAATATTTACAAGCTATGTGTGGTTTCTAAGAAACATTAATGAGTTCCCGGATGATAATAAGAACAACGACGCGCAAAACACACTTGTTGAACGTGGTCCTCTAATGTCCTACAAAGTAAGTGTAGCTTTTCATATAGACCATGACTATTTCCATGCAACTTCTTCCCCTGGGTTGGCTTATCATTGATGACCCTTTTTTTAATTTGTTGAATAATACTTATACGACTGAGAACAGATCAGCGATGATAAAATTTTTACAATATCAATTTTAAATGGTTTTGGTAGGGTTTTATCGTCCTGTCTAAACAATGGCAAAAAAAAAAGGTTCAATACGGTCGGTTTTCATCTTCTTGTCTAACCAAAGAAAAGTTTCAAAACGTACAACTCTGAGACCGTGCACGTTGTTGAGAATGAGGAGAGATTACATTGGCACTACATTGACGTACAGTCTTTCTTATGCGAGTTAGAACAACAGGTGTTTCTGTCCCAATGCTTCTCCTCGTGGGAAAGGAATTTCGGCAGAAAAGACATCTGAGAATTCCTCTGAAGTCATCGTTGAATCTTTGGTTTAAACCGATAAACAGACATGGATTTATGGCACTATTGGCGTGTGATATGAAAAATAAACCGGATCCTAGGCGTTCAACTTTGAGCAAAGCTTTATAAGTGTTGTTAAACCAGAAAATCAATAAATGCTGAATATGAGCTGGCAACCAACACAACGCAAAGGTTACCGCTACGATGATGATCATGCGCAGTACTTTGCGCTTTGACAGTTCATTCTGATGTCTCTGAAGAGCTGTTGGCTCCCCTGGGATCTGGCGTGACCAAAGATGTCGACCAATAAGAACATGAACCCGTGCGATGATAACAAGAGGAACCAAATACAGTATCAAGAACATAGCCATGTAATAGGCTTTGGCGATAGAAACCTGGACACTTATATCTGAGGTAAAGAAATTCCAAACTAATCTGCATTCCCAGTGAGAACCATCAGCACTCTTTACAACATCCAGGAGCAAGAGATACGGAAAAAAGTACAGGGAAGATGAGATCCATATCACAGAGGTGACTAGTTTTGTGCTTCGAATGAAGCAAATGTCTCGAAGTAGATGTAAAACAGCGAAGTAACGATCCACTGTAATGAAGACAAGTGTTATGATACTCGCAGCAATGGACTGTCTCCCCACGAAGTTGACAAACTTACACGTGACTTTTCCCAGTACCCCTGGGATCCAGGATGAACCAGTATACAAGAATTTCACCTACGGGGACAGGGAAGTACACAAAAGAGGTTTTCAATAACAACCCGAGCTAATAGCGTTGGATAACAAAATGTGTTAAATTTTTAGGAGTGAGTGAGAGGTTTTTCGTAACTAAACTAAACGATGGAGTAACATTTAATAATTGGCCAACTGTTACTCACCTCAACCGGCATCATGAAGAGAGAAACCAGGAGATCTCCAACTGCCATATTTACAATTAAGAAATTGAAGTTAGTCCTCATCCTTTTACGAGAAACCACAATGTAAATGATACAGATGTTACCAAAGAAGCCAAGGACGAATATAACCACATATGCTAAAGTCATGCATACAGTACTGCTGACACGAAAGTAACCGTTAACAACTGATGAATTCATGTTTGCCACATCTAAGAAAAGAAAAATGGGGAATAAATCAGCTTCGATTTTGAGATTTCTACAATTTTCTTACAGATAATTTGTTAAGAACCTAACTTAGCTTAGCCTTGCCTGCTTAGCGACGCTGCCTTAAAGACGAAAAACCTTTTTATAGATCTCTCTCCAGTTTGCCACGATTGTACGAGGAAACCTTTCGTCCGATGTTATCGAGTTTCTCAATAACGACTTGTGAGAGGAGAGAGGCATCTGTGATTTCTTACATGAATTAATCATCGCTCGAGCAAGGTGCTTCATATAACTAGCGCCTGCTTATCTGAGTGGCCTACCAATACCGTGTGATTTGTACCCGACGTCTTTCCCCACGTAAGGTAAGGTAAGAACTTTATTTCTGTGTCAAAATCTCTAGCGTACCACGTACGCTAATTGGGGACACCTAATTACCTAGTACTAAAATCACTTTAAAAATTACAAGATATGAAATTTATATGTATGTTTGTGTATTTAAATGTTTAAAATGATGTGGTTAATTATTACATAAGAAGTAGTCTTTACATTCGATGTCCAGTAGGCTATTAAAATTAACTTGTTTTATGCGTTTTTTAAAAGTTTCCAGTGACTCAGACAGCCAAATAAATTTTTCGAGTTTTGACCATAGTACAGGCTCTGGGCACGACAGGCTGTGTTTACCGTATGCAACTGTCCTGAATCTTGGTATTATGAAGTCTGAATTTCTTATTTATTTATTTATTTATTTATTTAATCGCTTTCACCATACTTAAAATACTAAAAGGACTAAAATATACATATGAACAAGACACAGAAGAGAACGGAGGACAAGGGTGCGGGACACACAACAGAGCGAGGCTCCAAATTAAGTGTGCCCTTACGAGAAATATACAAATACTAACTATGTAAACAACAGACAGTGTAAAAAGTATATAAAAAAGTATATACAAAATAAAAGCAAAAACGAAAACGATATGAATAAATCCCTTATGCGGCCGATAGAAAGTTCTAATAGCAACAGTTACCATCTAATAGAAGATCACGTGACCTGCTGCATTTGCATTATAATGAGTACTTGAGACAGCGAATAAGTCCGTGATATACGGGGGCGCCAAACCGTTTTTGACTTTAAACATCATAATTGCTATGTCCTGTAGTTTTCGCGTGTATAGCGTAGGCAGGCTTGCTCTATGCAGGAGTTCTTCATACGATGATACATTATCACAGTAGACAGCGCGTAACTCTCGTTCTTGAATTCTTTCTAATTTTCTTGCATCGGAAGCACGACAAAAATGCCAGACGGTCTGACAATATATGAAGTGAGGTATTATTGCGAATTTGACTATGTGTAGTTTGGCAGATGTCGGAATAAGATTAGGTAATGTCAAAAGGACACTCGTTTAATAGGACGCTCTCTTGCAAACCTTGCTTATATGGCTCGAGTATGTTAGCTGTTCGTCTAACTGAAGGTAACTCCTAACGTATCGCGAAAATCACTTCACTTCTGTTGATTTAGTCTTATGCAGAGGCTGCCACGGTAGCATTACGAGTTCGTATTCATCCAAAATCTGCCAAAACAAATTTCTTCAAAATTATAGCATAAAGACTTACCTGCAATAGAAGAATTATTTGCTGCCATCGTGCTACTCATTACCACTCACTGATCAAAAATTTTAACGTCTTTTTACTGTGGTTTGAAACTGAAACAAAGCAGCGAATGTTAAAAATTGATCTTCTACAAATAAAAATTTCACCAAAACTGATGGTACAAATTAAGGCGTATTTGCTTCACCTCAAAATCAGTTCTGGAGCGATTTAAAGTGGTTCTGATACTTTGCACCATGAAAATATCTTGAACTGTTTCCAACTGTTTTTACCATTTATCAATTACCACTTTTGGCCTTTAATTTACATCTCAGTTTCATACAACCGTAGAATGAAGAAAAAAGTCTCGATTTGTTTTAGAATCGATTATCGCCGGGGTAGAGATCGAATTTATCTGATTCCCCCTTTGGGTCTCTAATATTCATATGACTCCCCTCCCCTGAATTGGCAGTCAATTTACTATAGTCCCCCTTTATGCCCTATTGGCGACGACTGATACCGCTCCGTTGCACTTTAAAGAGGGTCTTCATGGAGAAAAGCTTCACGGTTGATGGTAATTATTTTTTCGATTTCCACAGTTGATGGTTAAACTTCAAGGCATTTACCGGTTGACGTTTATTACGAAGAAACATTTCTAGGAGTAAACAATGATTAATGAACGTTACGTTGGTATCTCGGGCACTTTTACTTTTGTATTCTGTTCCAGTTGTCATTCTGTAAAACGTAGCGAAATAGTAAGTGGTGCTATGGTAAAAGAGAGGATTAATAAAGAGAGAGAGGCTGGGTCGAGTCGGAAAACTTTTGTACAGAGTTAATTCTGTTAACTCTGTTAACTCTATTAACTCTGTTTTGTACAAATTAAAAAAAGTTGCCGTAAGAACAAAAGTTGTAGTAGTTATAAACAGCTCCTTCAATGAGAGAGGGTCTCAACAGAGTTAAACTATCAGCCATTATAGAGCTTAAAATTCAGCCGTCAAAAAGGGTGGATTTTTACCCTGAGCAACAGCTTTAGATCGGTAAGGATCTAGAAAAACAAACAAATCTCCAAATTTCCAAAAGTGCTCAGTTTACCGTCATTTTTTCTCGGGCTTTCCGAAGGAAATGCCCAAGGTATAAATTCGTTTTTTTTTTTCGAGTTCAGTCACAAAATGTAGTTCCACTACAGCGCATGCGTGAAGTGTGAGAGCGCATGCGTTGAATGAACCTAAGAGTGCATGTTTTAAAGAAATGGCTGCCTTCTGTAGTGTGCAGGCCTCCAAGCCCACGCCAAGGCCCCAAGAGACGTAGTATTTATTATGCGCTGTAAGTGAGAACGGTGGGGTGAGAAATTAGTATAACGAACAAACCTGGCGAACTGTAAGCGAACCGTATAAGCGAACCCCTGAACATTACACCTTCGTGGACAATTCCTTGCTTAATGCACGCGGAAGAAATTCGATGGCTATGACGCTCAATATACATACCAAGTCACACATCGTTCGCGATGAACCCACATTAAAACTTGTGGAGCGTTTTGGGAACGGGTCGGCCCGCGAACTTTACGAGCGATCCGTTACGAGTGAACCTTCTATCGAGAAATATCTCATATTATGTTTACATGTAAACACAACCGCGCATTTAGAAGTGATCGAGAATCCAGTAGAATACCAGAAGCAACGCTGAACCGTCACAGAAGAAAGGGTAGAAAACTGAAGGAATTTGTTTATGAGCGTATTCGTCCAAGCATACAGAAGTCTTCTTGGCTACGTCGTTATGTGAAAGTTAGAAGAGTTACAAAGAATATTTGTAAGCTTAATACGAAGAGGGTAAGATTAAATAAAGTTACACAATATGAGAAGAAGTATTGAAGTATTGAAGCATAGAAGTTGAATTGTTCTGTGAGGGTATATCGAAGGATGATTTTTTTGAAGCATAGAGCAAGTCGGTATTTATCAATGTTTTCTTGTAATAGACCAATGAGTCTTCATAAGAGTCAGACACACGTATCAAACTATTGTAAATTTCAATTGAGTTCAGATATAGTTGCAGTGGTTTCAGAGATTTTTCTATTAAAAACAATATGGATACTTGAACAGTAATATTGCTTCAATATACTGATTTTTGACAACTTCCCTTGGGTGAACATTTAGCAACAAACCATGACTCGGTACTAATAATCGATAAAAAATTCCCTTCTCCATGTAGTTAAAGGAAAATAGGCAAGAGTACCATATAACCACATACATTATTATGCATTCAGACTAGTAGACTTTGTTTTTAAAGTTTTGTCGTGAAAGACAAAGAAGTGGAATGGATAATTAGGTATGGGGTTTGATTGTTGTCTAGTACCATAACAACATTCCTAACACTCCAGCAGAGAAAACTAAACATAAGTAGACTTATTCATTACCGGCAATGACGAAATTGCGTGACGACAGTAACAATGGAAATATGGCATTCCCCTAGAGATAACTCCAGATGTGCGATCAGTTGGAAGCCCGTGTCATTCACGCAGCTATGCGTCTAGTCACCTATAAAGCCGGCAGTTTGAAAGCGTTTTGATATGAAAATTATATTACAATCTCTTGTCCTTGAATACTGAATGATATCTGACTTCAATGATACCTTACTAACGTAACAATCCAATGGAAGAGAATCTTAACAGTGCCGTGACATGCTAACGTAACAATCGAATGAAAGAGAATTCAAAAAGTGTGTGAGATAATAACGTTACAATCGAATGAAGGAGAATTTGAAAAGTGCACGAGATACTAACGTCACAATCAAATTAAAAGAGAATTCCAAAAGTGCGCGAGAAACTAACGTCACAATCAAATGAAAAGAGAATTCTAAAAGTGTGCGAGATACTAACGTCACAATCGAATGAAAGAGAATTCAAAAAGTGCGCGAGATACTAACGTTACAATCGAATGAAAGGGAATTCTAAAAGTGTGCGAGATACTAACGTCAAAATCGAATGAAAGAGAATTCTAAACGTGCGCGAGATACTAACGTCACAATCGAATGAAAGAGAATTCTAAAAGTGCGCGAGATACTAACGTCACCATCTAATGAAAGGGAATTCTAAAAGTGTGCAAGATACTAACATCACAATCGAATGAAAGGGAATTCTAAAATTGTGCGAGAAACTAACGTCACAATCGAATAAAAGAGAATTCAAAAAGTGTGCGAGATAATGTCACAATAGAATGAAAGAGAATTCGGAAAGTACGCGAAACACTAACACAACAATCGTAAAATGTAAGCGAGACAATAATCGCAACGTAACAATCCAGTGAGAGAGAATGCAAATAAGTTGCGAGATAGAGTTGTCACAACGCAAAGAGAGAGAATTCACAGAGTGCGCGAGATACCAACATAATAATGCACTGATGGGGAATTCGAAAAGTGTGCGAGATACTATCGTACCATTTATTATACATCGTTTACTCATAGAAATACATCTTTCTAAGAAACATCCATCATTAAAGACTCTGAAATTTAATCGTCGAGCATCATAGGCGTTAAAAATTATCCGTCAATCACCAAAATCGAAAAGAATTAACTGTCAAATTAACCAGTCATTTTCCACAAGTGGGTGGCATAATAAAGAAACCAGTGGCAGTTTTATTTTTATTTGGTGCTGCATACTGGTTAAAGAAAACCTTTCTGCAAATTATAAAAGTTTGCCGCAAAAATAAAAGTTGTTGCAATTATAAACATTTGCCGCAATGCCGATATAGTTGTTGCACATAAAAGACAAAATTGCTGCAAAAAAAATAACACGATTTAATGCGCACGTATTACATTTGCTGCGGAATCTGGACCGATCCACGATTGTTAGGAAGCCATGTTGCGGGAAAACCGAGCCCTTGAGGCCAAATATTGTCACATGTGTAGAGAAGATCTGCGCTTGATGAGTGCAATTGGAGTCAATAAAGGTCTAAAAGAAGATGGAAAAGATGACAGTGCAAGCGCCACTGTTGCGGGCTCAGGCTCCTCTACCGGGTAGAGGAGCCTGAGGTTTGTAAACTTTCGCTTACAGAGGATTCTCTTAAGCGCTGGTGAGAATGCGAAAATTCTCCCAGGATAATAAAAATAAAACATAAATTAAATGCGCACACATCACTGCTTCGGAAACTGGACCAATCCACGATTGCTGGGAAGCCATGTTGTTACCCTTTCGAAGCTAAAGATGTTTTGTTCACATGAGGGTAAATATTGTCATAAGTACTGAGATGGTCTGTAAAAATGAATACGTGCTTTAGCAACGTAAAGAGAGCAAAGTAATACCTTCGTACAAATTTGATTGAAGCTATATCAAGGTTAAAAGGAGAGAGCCTGGTATGCCGAATACTGAAAAAATAACCACGTATTTTATTAGAGATGTCCTGTCCATTCCACGATAAAATTGCGTCAGTACAAAATCTGAATTATTTATACTATATCTCGAGGCTTTTCAAAGCTAAAACTTTTTGCGTAAAATTTATAGGTGTTTAAAGAGGAAAGCGAATTTAGTATTGAAGCAACGCAAGATGTGCCGGCTATTAGCAATTTTACGTTGCCTGGAAAAATGCTGTTGGTGAAAATTGTGCAAGGTTAGGGATACTCCTCACCGTCTTCTTTCTTTGCGGCGTTCAAAAGTGTTCGACATATTATGTGCGCTGATGAAGTTTCGTCTTGAAAGGGCTAAAGTCCACTTGACGTTAAAGCTGTTTCCCGCTTGAATGGTTGACTTTTCCTGCAGATAATTAAGTTTGATGGCGGACAAACAGATTGCTGATAGATTTTATCGTAGACAGAAGAGCTCGAATAATTCACGTTTCGACATCTTCAATCTATCGATGGACATCTGATCGGAATTAGGTCAACAAGAATAAAGGTGTAATAAAAAGACAGGATCATATATTCAAAGGCACCTGTCGGCTAAAAAGAAAGAAATTTTCTTTTTCTTTTTCCCATGATATAATCTTTTCTGCCCGCTAGTAAAATATTGATTGATGTGACGTATTTGGCCGTGTAAAATAACCAAAACGATATGAACATTAGAGACCAATACTTTGGATAAGGTAAAACAAAAAAATTTATGAAAATAAGCCGAGTGCAAGGATTAACAGATGATATCGTTGTTCTGCGTAAGTGTGTTGTAAGAGTCTCAATGAGGATTAATTGTCAGCCGTCAAAGGGCCTAAAAATGTAACCGTCAGTCGTCAATAGGGATAGATTTTTACCGTCAACCGTCAAAAAAGCAGTTCAATATTAACCGTCAGAGGCTTTGAAGATGTTTCGGATTTCGCCGTATTTTCCCAATTTTCGCTGCTTACCGCGAAAAGTTGAAGGCCTTAAAGGATCTTTAACCTGGTAAACCAGTCTCCAGGTTTCTATACATGCTCACTTAGTGGTGGTGTTTATTGCTTTTCGCCTAAACTGACAGTTTGAAAAGATTCAATTTCAATTTTAATTGCTTATATTAAAAAAGGGCTGACTTCTTTCATAACTCATTAATTTTGGCGGTTGACCACACCACCCAGCGATTTTCTCCTCCTTCGACAGAGACAAGTTTACATCATGTCGAGTGTGGAGCGGTATGTAGAAAGCCGCCGTGAGCTTCTGTCGTAAGAAGAAGATGAACTTTCGAGCGCATCAAGATTTCCTGTTGGTGAAAGCATGACGAGCTTTATGCGACTTTGAAATTCACAGCTGGGTATGGGTTCTAATTTACGGGGAAGTCAAGAAAATCGAATTAGCAAAATTACAGATCTGTCATGACTGCACAGTTTGCGGTGGATGAAGGTGCTAAGTATATCTTGAGTGCGCTGTACAAATGAAAACCAGATCATGTATCTATAAATGGTTTGTTGTTGAGCAACGCCATCAATCAGTTTATTGAACTACAATTGAGATATATGATTATAATCGTAACCGGATCTGTCAACTGCGAGTAAGCAAGCCAGGGGGGCCAGAAAAAACCTGCCTCAAAAAACCCTGTAGGGAAAACACAGGACAGGAAATCTGGGACGGGCCAGGCACCTTTTACGTCCCCCGCCAGGACTTCTAGGCAACAGCAAATAGATGGACATAATAAATACGATAAATAAATTGATTGCAGTAAATAGTAAACTAGAACTACAATAGTTATAAACTAGCAAAAAAGCACAAAATAATCGCAAACTAATGACAAGAATAAACGGTAAACTAGCGTAAAGTATACCCTCGGAACAAAAGCGATTTTGAAACACTTAAACGATCTTTAATTGTATGTTTAATGTATCTGTCCTTCGAAGAAGGACACCTCCACCCAGCATGCATATCCAATAAATCGCCCGGTATGCGCCTACAAGCGGCGTTCGACGCTGCACCAGACCTCATACTATGCGTGCCGTACTTTGAAACGTCGTCAACAAAAGGCCGGATGTACTTCTTGAATTCCTCTCTAAGAGTAGAATTAGACAAGCCCTTGCTAGCGTGGAAGTACTCGCCAGATTTGGACTTCACAATACGACGAACAAGCGGAAGCGATGAATTAGACTGCGACAAAACCTGAATAATTCGTTCAGTAAAGGAAACTGGGCACGTAGATTTCCCAGACCTGGCAAGATAAGAGGTGTGACCTTCCCGATACTGGTCATTTTTTCGCTTGGAGACATAAACAGACATATGGTCAGCATTAATAGTCACATCCTTAAGGCAAAAACTGTTAATTTCATCAATACGAAAAAACCCATAGAACCAACTAACAATATGAACAAAAAACGAAGAGTGGCAAGAGAATTACTCGCAACATAACATTCGGCAATTGCCTGCAGCCTGTCTACGGATAAAGGCTCCTTCGGGTTAACAGGACGCGCCAATTTTCTTTTCGCGCCCTCAAGAGAAGATTTCACAAGGGGATGGTTGGCAGGACATATTTCTAGCCCAGCCATAGAGTGGGCCCACTTAATGCCATAAGCAACAGCTTCTATTGGGGAGACACCCGTATTGTTCGCAAGGCAAACGTTCGTAATTTCTGTAATAAAAAGTACAATGTACAAGGGCTTCGCCGGAATGACAGGGACGTCAATCTTCGAGGACGCCCATCCGCGCCATCTCAACCAGCCTGACTTGTACTTGGTTAAGGTAGACGGATCCCAACTGCAAATCAAGAAGATCTGGAACCAAGCTGCGTAGTAATGGGTCCTCCAAGGCTGCCGCGTCGCTCGAAATCCCGGAAATTAAAACATCTGAAAAACAAAAACACAAGGTGAACGAAACGACAACGGAAAACTGAAAAAAGCAAGCTCATACAGAATGGCAATATCGGTATAAGAGGATATTCCAAACGCGATGGTCGGCTGCGCAGCATAAACTTACCCATACCTACTAAATTGCAAAGTGAATCCAGGTGCCACTACAGGCCAGGTGCCATTACAGGCCAGGTGCCATTACAGGCCAAACAAACGCCCCATCGCGCCGAACATTAGCCAACTTAGGCCTCAAGACACGCCACATAAGACGAAAAACATACGCCAAATCAGGCTCTAAAATGCGCCAAAAAATCCAAATATGCGTAAACAAAAAAGATACCGGAAAAAGTGCACCGCCGGGTTCAAAAAGTATGCCACGAAGGCTAGACAACTCACCTAAAATCTAAACGCAAAGCCAACATTCTGAACTTCGGACAACGACGAAAAATAGAAGGTTGAGACTTCTAGATCTGCTTCTGACCAGGACCCTCCAATAGTAGATCCTCGACTGCAGGAAGAACGAACACTTCCGCGACATACGAGCTAAATCGAGAAGACCCTTCACGCAAGAAAGGCCAAAAATGAGCGGAGGGCCATTCGGGGATGATCGATGTCCCGCGGCCAAAGCAAGACATGAGATGAAGAACAGAATCGACGATCAGACTAACTGGGGGACATATGCAGTTGTTTTCGGCGCTCCAGTCTTGTGCCAATGCGTCGACCCCACTGCATCCGGGAGAGGCAAACTTCGAGTTAAACCGAGGGAGCTGAGCATTGTAATAGGTCGCGAAGCGGTCAAATGTATGAGGACCCCATTTAGCATCAAGGAGGCGGAAAACTGAAGGATTGACGCGCCAATCGTCCTTGTCAACGAATCGGCTAAGGAGATCAGCCCTCTCATTCTGCGACCTGGGAATCCCCTGTGCTTCAAGGGTGATCCCGTTTGAAAAACAAAAATCAAAAATGCTCATAGCAACGGACTGGAGGTGAGCTTTGGAACTGCCAACAGAAACTATTCTCGCAGCGCCTTGATTGTCGGTGAAAACCTTAACTCTCTTCTGCTGCAGCTTCTCCGCATAGGACAATAGAACATAATAAATGGCTTTCAACTCGCGGTACGTGGAGCTCTGACCAAGATCTTCAGACGTGAACATGCCGCTAACCATTGCGCCGTCCAAGGAGGCCGAAAACCCGCCGAAGGCGACATCACTAGCATCAGAGAAATTAACCGTCGACGAATCAGGGGGTGGACGAAGAGAATAGCCGTTAAACGAGTCGATATTGCTGTACCAAAATCTCACCTCCTTCAAAAGAGCCGGAGAAAAACGAAGGGTGTGGTCCCACGCTGATCGTGATTCAATTGCCAAGTACATTTGCCTGGTTAGAAGACGTGAAATGGGCCCCACTGCCAAGGCTACAGAAATTATAGAACCGGCGATTCTGGCCAATTCTCGATACGAGGACGACGTATCTCCAATTACAGAGCCTAAAAGACTCTTAAGCTTTTCCACCTTCCTTTCAGGAATATGAAAAGACATAGTAATAGTGTTAATCACGAAACCCAGCCATTCGTCTACTTGCATGGGATGCCAATGAGATTTGTCTTCATTCACAAGGAGACCTGAGGAGTCGAGCTCTTTCCTTTGGATAATGGCAGCTGCTGCGGCGGAACACTTATCCGGTAGACTTCCGAGCCCATCGTCGAGATGAATAAAGCTATTGTGACCCATAGAGCGCCAGCGACAGACTAACGGACGCAGTAATTTGGTGAAGCAAAAACAGGCGCTGCTAAGGCCGAAGGGCAAAACTACGAAGGTAAAATATCTTGGCACGCTGTTGAACTGCCAAGAAAAACCGAGATGCCGCTGATGCTCCAAGCAGATATCAACATGATGATATCCGGACTTAAGGTCCCATGTAAAGAACCAGTGCCCCTCCTCGAGGACTTGAGATGGGGAGGGAAGATCCTCGTACTTAAATTTAAACCTCACAAGGAAGTTGTTAACGTGCCTGAGATCGATGACTAAGCGCAGCTTCTTCCCTTTAGCAACTGACAAGGGGTTAACGCAAAATGGCGGAACACTGTGCTCAATAATGCAACCGTAGGCTAAAAGCTCTGAGATGGCTTGTGTCACAAATTCAGAACGCTGAAAGGTCGATCTATTATTAGCCAAAAAACACGAGGGTGGATATTCCGCGAAAGGAAGCCTGTACCCACGCCTGATGGTGTCAAGCACAAATTCAAGAGCATTCGAGGTACTCTTCCAAAATTCAATGGAAGCGCTCAAACGACCCTTGACACCGCTCCTAGTGCTTTTAACATTAAAATCGTCGTAACTACCCCCCCAAAAAAAAAGGAAGAAAAATCTAACTCAACTGAATGCTGAAGAACGTTCTCTGAGCTTGAATCCACGTCTAGTCAAGAATGACGCGAGTCACTCTTTGGCGCAACAGACGGCTTAAAACTGAAGGCGCTCAAATGGCCAAACTCCCCGCACTATAATATAGACAACGCAAATTAAAGTTCAGTATGCGAAGGCGTTCACAACCTGAAGGATGAATACCAGTTAACCTCAGACTTATATACCACTATGCAAATAACTACACACAAGAGACATACCGGAATGCGTACTTAGCGAGGACCACATTCCATACAGAACGTGCAGAAAACAAATATCTGCTAAACTTCGTAACGCAGATATTTATATATTCTGCACTAACTTAAGCGAATAACACCAAATGAAAACAAGACACAACAAATCATGGAGAACATTGGATTGTGGGCTGCGAGCAACGCCATCAATCCGAAGTAAAAACAAAGAAGTAAGACGCGCTAGTGAACTGAACCAAGCAAAAAAGATTTAAATACTTATCTTGAAACAGGGACCCAAGAGTCGGGGAGGGTTTGAATCCTTACGAACTGCATGATCGCCTGCAAAAGGCCTTTGTGAATTTGAAGAAACATTCGAAGCGATAGGCTGGGAACTTCTACGAGTGAAAGGGCGAGGCTGGCGACGTCGCTTATCTTTGATTTTCCTCTCCGCTCTCCTCTCCGCGCCATACATCCTTTTCTCGTCGTCTGAGTCTGACGCCAACTCGTCTGACAGGTACTCGTTCACGGTTTGCCAACCAAACTGGCTTTTATCAGCTAACTTAATGGCTTTTATGCGCTTGGATACGATACCCGAACCTTCCTCCAAGGCGGCTTTCACTTTGTCGTACGACTTGTTCTTTAGAGCACTCGTTGCCGCATCAAATTTATCCAGCACCTCGAGCTCGTGATCAAGCTGCTGTTGATTTCCCTTTCTTTTACATGTATGGTTTTCACGGCGGGCCTTTTTGACGGCTTACTAGACAGTGGCGCCATAAAAGCGTTGAGCAAAACTATCGAGACTTGCCTCAATCACTTCAGTAAGGTTATCTGTTAGACGACCGACCGACGCGTTAACAGAAGATTGAATCGCTTCGCTGATCGCTGCATCCATTACGGCCACAGCGACGTATGCCGCGTCCAAGGAAAGAAAAGGTCCGCTACTCTGGTCGATGAACTGAAAAAAGTTCTGTATGCGATGGCGTTCACAACCCGAAGGATGAATACCGGTTAACCTCAGACTTATATACCACTATACAAATAACTACACACAAGAGACATACCAGAATGCGTACTTAGCGAGGACCACATTCCATACAGAACGTGCAGAAAACAAATATCTGCTAAACTTCGTAACGCAGATATTTATATATTTCCATTATCCTGGAATAAATTGGGAAAGGTTTAAGAATGTGTTTGTAAATAGGCTAGTATTTAAATATAATATTTAGATTATCATTTGTCTAGTTATTTTTAATGATTCTTAGATTACCTTCTGCATATTTTTTGCGTGACTCTTTTTAATATTATAACTTGAGATATGTACTTTTGCCTTGAGAGGATAAAGATTATTATTATCATTATTATTATTATTATTATTATTAATTACCTCTTTTTATACAACCGTAGGATTAAGAAATTAATGCTATTTGCTTTAGGAACTGATCATTATTATTGGGGGGGAGGGGAGGGGGTAGAGGATTTTGGGAGTGTCACGCGAGAATTTACCTCCTGACCCCCCTTGGACTATGTGATATTCATATCATCCCCCCTAAATTGGCAGTCAATTTTTTTTAACTCCCCTTCATACTCTGTTGGCGACGACAGATACCGCTCCGTTCCCCTTGAAAGAGGGTCTTCATGGATGTCGCGACTATAAATACATTGATTTAGCTAGTGGCCACGTGATAATGACGTAACTGGAAGCCTCGTGTTGTTGTTGTTTGGTTTTAGTTTAGTCGCTATTTTTCGTTTAATGTAAAGTTTCGTTGGTAGAAATACAGTTCTCACACACACAAAAAAACTGTTTGGTCAGTTTAGGTGATCACTTTAGGTGACAATGGGGAATAGCTTTGTCGGTTGACACTTGATTTTTTCTTTTTTATTATTATTTTGACGGTTGACGGTTAAATGTCGGGGCCTTTACCTTTTGACGTTTCTTAGGGAGAGATATGTCTATAAGTGAACAATGATTAATTAACGTTACGTCGTTATCTTGGACACTTTTACCATAAGTTCCAGTAGCTGCTAGAAGTACAAAATTCTTATTTGCAGGGTGATGGGATACACACGGGAAGATCAAAACAAGGTTATATTCGCGCGGTTCTATTGAGATATTTTTGCAAGGAAAAGTTTTGATTTAATTTATGCGTCGGTGAATGCCACTGTGAAACCATTATGAGATGTTTATTGTCTTCCGCCAGTGTCACGGGAAGAACTGAGAAGATCATATTTTCGGTTCTACATGATTAGCTGATTTAAACAGTAAATTGCTCTCTCTTCAAAGCAATAAGCCAAAAATCGTAAAAGGAGATAAATCAACTATGTATCATTACGAATATTGAGCTACTAAGATACTCTGAAAAAAACAATAAGTAGCACTAGGAAACATCGGGTCAAAATTGAATCAAAATCGGAATTCTATTGTAACATTCACCCACTCACACAATCACTCATCTCGATCACACATGTGGCTTCGCCTCGGAGGCAATAGCCACAAAAATTATCTACTGGGCATAATTCGCTGATTCAAACGGTAAAATGCTCTCCCTTCAAAGAAAAACAATTTCATCCCAGTTTTCAAAATAATACAATAAGTAGTACCGGGAAACATTGTGATCACGTGCTAATTACGAGTAACATTCGAAGGGATCCGAAAAATCGTTACCAAGCGTTGAAGGAGCAAAGATGTTCCGAAACAAACAGAAGCCAACAGCGAGGAATATCGCGTAAGACTCGGCGGAATTTTTTGTGGGTTAAGAGGTCGTTCATATTATATTTTTCACTCAATCACTCACTCAACAGGACAACATTATGAGTTGCGGCAGGGAGAAAAGTTGTTGTAATCATAAACAGCAGCGGTTAGCTCAATGGATAGAGCGCTGGACTGTTGTGCGGGAGGTCCAGGGTTCGAGCCCCGGCCGGACCAACACTCAGGGTCTTAAAAATAATTGAGAAGAATTTGCTACCTTTCTATAACATCAAGAAATGGTTAGATATTCTAGTCTTCTCGGATAGGGACGAATAAATGGAGGTCCCGTCTCCTGCAGGGTTGGGGTAGGAGACGTTAATTTCCCACACACGAGATTACTGTGTGATGGATGTCCTCCCCTGGGGTGGGATGGGTGGGATATAGGGCGCACTTAATTTGGAGCCTCGCTCTGTTGTGCGACCCTCACCACACTCTGGTGAAAGTGATTAAATTTAATTAAATTTGATTATGGGTCTCAATGGTGTTTAACTGTCCACCTTTATACGGCTTAAAATTTAACCGTCACCCGTCAAAAAGGATAGATTTTTAACACTCAACTGTCAAAAATACAAATCAATATTACCGTCAAACGGTCCAAAATCTCTCTATCTTAGCTGCTTGCTAACAACAGTTTAAGATCTGGAAGAATCTTTAGACTGGTAAACTAGTCTCCAGATCTCCAAAATAACGCTCCGTTTACCGTCATTTTCAAATACAAATCCGGCAGTTTGATTTTTGAATGTTCAATTCAGTACTTGAATATTGAAAGATAACTGACTGTATTGATAACTTGTCTTCGCACTCGCCAATACGCCACGCTACGAAGATCATGCTTAGAGCATGTCGAGTCTCCTAAAATCTGTCGAGAGCTTTCATCGTAAAACTCCTCAATCGAGTTTTCACCAGCATATTAATCATTCCTTCAAGATCAACAACGTCTTTGTCTTTTATCGATAATTAAATTGCCAATAGTAAGGAAAACACTGAAGTTAACGTTCCAATCGAATAATTGAGAATCCTAAAAGTGCACGAGATACTAATGTAACAATCGAATGTGGGCTGGACAATCATTCGTATGCGCAAGTTGCTAAAGTAACTTACGAATGAAGGAGTATCCTAAAGTGCGTTAGAGAAAACCTAAAAGTGCGCGAGATACATATCTAACAATCGGATGAAAGATATTTCAAAAAGTGAGCTAGATACTAACGTAACAATCGAATGAAAGAGAATCCCAAAAGTGCGCGAGATACTAACGTGACAGTGAAATGAGAGAGAATCCTAAAAGTGTGCAAGAGACTTACGAAACAACCCAGTGAAAGAGAATCTTAAAAGTCGCGAAATACTAACGTAAAGATTTAATGAGGATATCCAAAAGGCGTGCGATATACTGAAGTAACAATGATGATGAAAGAGAATCCTGAAAGTACGCGAGATACAAAAGCAACAATCGATTCTGTAAGTCAATTCTAAAATGCGCAAGATAAAAGTAACAATCCGTTGAAAGAGAAATTCTAAAAGTCCGCGAGATACAAACTTAACAATCCAATGAAAGAAATTTCTAAAAGTGCACAAGATACTAACGTAACATTCATCAGCCATGTAAGGTTCTGAAATATCACCGTCAACTGTTCTAGTCGTTAAAAATCCATCAATCGTCAAAATCGAAAAAAATTAACCTCCAACCGTCAAAGCTACCCCCCATTAAGATCCTCAAAGTAAGCGTTCTAATCTGAAAAAAAATTATCGGCGGGCCACTGGGACATGCTCCAAACATGACAGCTGCTGCTATTTTTAGTTATTGTTCACAAACAAATGAACTGTGTTGCATAATGAAGAAACTTGTGGCAGTTTTTTAGGTGCTGCAAATTAATAAACCCATTTGATTAAAAACCTTTCTCCAAAATAAAAAACCTTTAAAATCATAAACATTTGCTGCAATGATGAAGTTGCTACGCATAAAAGAAAAAAAAGCCGCTGCAAAAACAAAATATGATTTGACGTGCATACATAAAATTTGGACCTAATCCGGACCGATCCACGATTGTTAGAAAACCATATTGTTTCCATTTCGAAGTTAAATATGTTCTGCTCTACTTGCGTGGAAACTGCTCGCATGAGGGTAAATATTGTCACAAGTGCAGAGATGGTCTATAACAAAACGTCACCCTGAGTGTAACTAGTGTCCATAAAGGTTCAAAGGAATACGAAAAAGATGGTAGTGCAAGCGCCACTGGTAGTGGTAAAGTTGTGCCTCAAGGCTGATAACTTTCTTTTGCAGAGGACTGCCTTTAAGGCCGTGAGGATGCGAAAATCCACCCTGAATTTCCTTACTTTTCTTTGTAGTAAATTAGATATGAATAGAAATATAAAATTGAAAGCGGTGTATGACATGTTTCATATGTTTTGTGCGACTCTCATCGGTACGGAATTATCTGAAGCTTGAATAATCAGTTCACGGACTTCTGTTTTCTTAGAAACCATTACACGTTCACTTTGGGATTCCTCGCTTGGTTGACTAAAAAAAAAACATACCGCCGTGAACAGACTAAGGAACGACACATTCAAAATCTATTTCAAAGAAACGTCCCTTGTTGTCTCCTCTCATATTATGAAATAGAGCGAAGTTTCAAGAAACAACTGAAGTCTCTTAACAGTTATTTTACGTCATCTATTACAATGCGAGCCCTCTGTTACCTTTGTCTCTTTCTTGCCACTTCCCAGCTTTCGCCACCGAATGCTTCTCAGTTGGCCTTTAAAGCCTCACACTTCACTGAAATGTGATGGCAAAGTTAAGAGAGCAAAGTGATATCTTCATATTTGAGAGTTTTGATTGAAGGTCTCATTTAAAACGAGAGCATGTATGACATGCGACTCTTTAATTGTTGGTGAGATGTCTTACCCTTTCCACTATAAAACTGCGTCGGTACAAAATTTGAATCAAATCATTTTTCTAACAGTTAAAGATCATACAAAGCTGCAACATTTGTGTAAACATTTTATGGGTGTATGGTATTTGAAATTCAGTGTTGCAGCAACGCAGAATATGCCAGCTATTAACTATCTCACGTTACCTAGAAAGATGCCGTTGGAGAAAACTGGACAAGTTTGGCAATACTCTTTATCGTCTTCTTTCTGAGCGTTTAAAAGGGTCCGACATTTCACTGTACACTGTTGAAGTTTCTTCTTGAAAATCTAAAGTACACTTGTCATCAAAGCTGTATCGCGCTTAAACGGCTGACTTTTCCTGCAGATAAGTAATTGTTCAAAGCAAGCCTGATGGCGGACAAATAGATTGCTAATGGATTTCATCATGGAAAGAAGAATTTGAATAATTCATGTTTCGGCGTAACAATCTATTGATGGACATCTGCTGGGTTTAAGCCAACGAAAATAACGGCGTAAAAAATACAAGGAAATATATGCAAAGGCACCTGTCAGCTAAAAAGGAATAAATTTTATCTTTCTTTTTCCACGGTATATTTGCTTCTGCTCCCCAGTCGCTAATAAAATGCAGACATGTTATTCACCAACCGGGAGGTCCGTATTAGGAAAAACTGTGCCCGAGGTCTTGGATACCGCCGTACGCCGAGTGTGGTACTCAAGACAGAGAGCACAGTTTTTTCCCAATACGGACCGACCTTGGCTGGTAAATAACATTTTTGTTTTTTTATAACACTTAACAATATGCTTGCCGAAAGAACCCAAAAAGATTTAGGGCTACAATTACGAGTTTGATTATGAAACTATCCTCCATAAAGTTATATTTTTTTCTCCGCGAGTAGATAGGTTAAAGAAAACAGATGTTATCAAAATTAAATAGAAAGGCTTTACCGAAACATTTTTATTAACATAATGGTAAAGGTGACTCACAAGGCTTCCAAGTAAATTTTTAAACATTTTTCATTAAAAGTATCTGTCACGATCTGACGCCTGTCAATTGGAAAGGGAAAAATAAGTGCATGATTGTTTTTGAAGGTTTACGGTCACTTCTCCACCACAACAAACTCGCCACCACTCGAAGTCACATCGCCACCGTTGGCGATTTAACTTAAACGTTAAGTGTAGTCTCTCGTGTGGCACTTACATCAAATGAAAGCTAATATGTAGTAGTAAACCGCGAAAAGGGAAAGGGACTCAGAAGTTAGGGGTAGTGTCTCAATAATGGAACGTTAAACGAAATAAAACATGCTGATGTCACGAAGATTATGATCAGTTTGCGAACAGCAAAACCAGAGTCAAGTATTTGCCGAGTGATTTTCACTGAGTGATTTCTGCCGATATGAATAATGTTGTATGAAATTTACACCATATAAGTGCTAAGAAGTAGAAGTATAATGCGAAATTAACAGCGCTTACAAATACAGCGAAGTTTACTCAAACAGACTTTGAGGTCCTTTGTTTTTTGCTTGTAAACCCTTTGTAATTGTAGCTCTAAATCGTTTTGGGTTCTCTCGGCAAGCATATTGTTAAGTGTTATAAAAGCGCAAAGAATATCGAGGTGAGCTGTAACACGAGTCTCGTTCTTATGAACGCAATTAGCAAATAAATCTAATGAATCATACGAAAGGTTACATCTTGAAGTTTATTTATCTTTTAGCTTTTATGATTCAAAATTAATAGTACGTGCAAACACGGCAAAATTTGGCAGAAAGCGACTTGGCCTCCTCTAGGAGTCCCTTTGTGCTTGAAACAAAGAGTTAACCAAACAAAGAAAGGACGTCATTGAAGACGATTATCCTTTGTAATATTAAATAAGGACCGTAAAGGCCTGTGAAACGTTGTCAAATGACAGGTTAATTGTTCAAGAGCTTGGTAAACATTCTCGAAGTTTGCATAAATTGAAATTTTCAATGAGATCACTGACTTTTTTTGTGATTGAAATGTGCTCAAAACCTCAATATAACAGTGATCTGCTGAAAACCATTAAGAATTTGAAGAGATGAAAAATCGTGGTCCTCTCGATGGTTCATTCAAGATCTGCACTTCTTTCTAAGGAATTTTTAATTTACTCAACCGCTTAAGGTAGTTCCTTGTCACATTATCCAATGTAGATAACATGGGGAAACTTTGCTGAAACTTTGCTTACTTGGGGAGTACAGTATTGCATATTTGCTCTTCTATTTATTCACAAACGCTAGAAGAGGTAAACCACTAACTGTTTCAATTTGACAGCACTTGCATCTCCAACGGCACAGATATTTTTAAACAATTAGCTACAGTACTTACATTTCCTGAGCAAAATTACTCTAAGACAACAATACAAAAAAGCTCACATTTTTCTCTGAAAAATTTATCAATAATGGTTTCTAAACTATACTTTTGTCTGCCTGAGCTACATTATACAAATTCAAAGTGATACAATTAGTACCGAGACCAAATAATATATGGGTCTTCAAGGACTTCATAGGTTTTTTTTAGAAACATTAATTGGTCAATTTATTTGTCTAAGAACAAATAGTTTCTGAGTCTGATATCTCAGCCGTGAATTGATTGTATCGTGGTAGCTGTTTAACCGTCTTAAAAATTCTTTATTGGCTATATGCAACAGATAGATAACGTCTTCCATATACCTCTTTCAAACTGGCGGTTTAATTGTGCTCTGGTTAACAATACTTTGTTTTAATTTTTGCCATGAAAATATTGACATGCTATATGTGGTTTCTAAGAAACATTAATGAGTGTCCGGATGATGATAAGAACAACGACACGCAAAACACACTAGTTGAGCGTGATCCTCTAACGTCCTACAAAGTAAGTATAGCCTTTCGTATATACCATGATTATTTCCATGCAAAGCTTTTTCCCTGAATTGGCTTATCATGTATGAACCATTTTTTCATTTGTTGAATAATACTAACACTACTGAGAACAGATTGGCAATGATAAAATTTCTAAAATATCAAGCTTTAATGGTTTTGGTAGGTTTTAATCGTCTTGTCTAACCAATAGCCAGAAAAGATTGAATACGATCGGATTTTATCGTCTTGTCTAACTAAAGAAAAATTTCAAAACGTACAGCTCTGAGACCGTGCGCGCTGTTGAGCGTGAAGAGGGATGACAGTTGCACTACACTGACGTACAGTCTTTGGTATGCGAGTTAGAAAAATTGGTGGTTCTGTCCCAAAGCTTCTTCTCATAGGAAAGCGATTTCGGCAGAAAAGACATCTGAGAATTCCTCTGAATTCATCGTTGAATCTTTGGTTTAAACCAATAAACAGACAAGGATTTATGGCACTATTGGCATGTGATATGAAAAATAAACCGGAAGTAAGGCGTTCAACCTTGAGCAAAGCTTTAAAAGTGTGAGTAAAATAGTAAATCAATATATGTAGAATGTGAGCTGGCAACCAACACAGTGCAAACGTCACCGACACGATAATGATCATGCGCAGTACCTTGCGCTTTGACAGTTCATTCCGATGTCTCTGATGAGCTGTTGGCTCCCCTGGGATCTGGTGTGACCAAAGATGTCGACCAATAAGAACATGAACCCATGCGATGACAATAAGAGGAACCAAATATAGTATCAAGAACATGATCATGTAATAGGCTTTGGCGATGGAAAGCTGGACACTTCCGTCTAGGGAAAAGAAATTCCAAACCAATCTACATTCCCAGTGAAAACCATCAGCACTCTTTACAACATCCAGGAGCAAGAGATACGGCAAAAAACACAAGGAAGACGAGATCCATATCACAGAGGTGACTAGTTTTGTGTTTCGAATGAAACAAATGTCTCGAAGTGGATGCAAAACGGCGAAGTAACGATCCACTGTAATAAAGACAAGTGTTATGATACTCGTAGCAATGGACTGGCTCCCCAAGAAGTTAACAAACTTACACGTGACTTTTCCTACTGCCCCTGGGATCCAGGACAAGCCAGTATAGAAGAATTTTACCTAGGAGGACAGGGAAGTACATAAAATAGGTTTTTTTAATAACAACCGGAGCTCACAGCGTGAGAATACATGATGTGTTAAATTCCTGGGAGTGATTGAGCGCGATTTTCGTAACGAAACTAAACGAGGAGGTAACATTTGAAAATTGGCCAACTGTTACTCACCTCAACCGGCATGAGGAAAAGAGAAAGCAGGAGATCTGCAAATGCCATATTTAGGACTAAGAAATTGAAGTTAGTCCTCATCCTTTTACGAGAAACCACAATGTAAATGATACAGATGTTACCAAAGAAGCTGAGGACGAATATAACCACATATGCTAAAGTTAGCCATACGGTACTCCTGACAGGAAAGTAACGGTTAACAACCGATGAATTCGAGTTTGCCACATCTAAGAAAAAAATGTGGAGTAAATCAGCTTCGATCTCTATAACTTTCTTACAATAATTTTTTAAAAACCTAACTTAGCATAGCCAAGCCTGGATAACTTTTGTCACGGCTGTACAGCGAATCCCTCGTGTCTGATGTTGTCGAGTTTCCCAATAACGTGAGGAGAGAGAGGCATTTTTGATAAATAACTTTGGTCGAGTAAGGCGCTTCATATAACTTGCGCTTGCTTATCTGCTTGAATGGCCTACTAACACCATGCGATTTGCACCTGACGCCTTTCCCCACGTATCGCAAAAATCACTTCGCTTCTGTTGACTTTGTCTCTTGCAGAGGCTGCTATGGTTACATTACGAACCTTTATTCACCTAAAATGGCCAAAACAAATATCTTCAAGATAATAGCAAATAAAAACGTACCTGCAATAGATGAATTATCTGTCACCATCATGCCACTTATTGCCACCGAGTGATAAAAAAATTTTAACCGTCTTTTTACTGTGGTTTAAACCTGAAACAAAGCCGAGAATGTTACAAATTAATTTTCCACAAATTAAATTTTCACGAAAAATTAATGGTACAAAATAAGGCGTATTTCCTACACCTTAAAATCAACGGTATGCACCAATTATGTGAATACTATGAATTGTTTGCAGCTGTTGTTTTGATTTATCCTTTCAGCCTTTACATCATCGCATACAACTACAGAATGAAGACATTAATGCTATTTACTTTAAGAACCGATGATTATTTATCGCCGGAGCGGTGGGGTAGGTTTGGAGGATTTTAGTGGTGTCACGAGAGAACTTATTTGATACCCCTTAGGTTCTGTATTATTCCTAAGATCCCCCACTAAATTGGCAGTCAATTTTCTATAGTCCTCTTTTGTACTCTGTTGGCTAGAACTGATACTGCTCCGTTACCTTTGCATAAGGGTCTTCATGGGGAATAGCTTTGACAGTTAAAAATTCAGGGCCTTTACCGTTTGACTTTTATTAGAGAGAAATATGTCAATCATTAAACAATTAAGGATGAACGTTACATTGGTATCTTGGGCACTTCGACGATTCTAGCCTGTTCCAGTTGTCATATAGTAAGACGGAGCGAAATAGTGAGCGGTGCGATGGTAACAGAGGAGAGAAAAAGCGAGAGAGGCTTGGGTCGAGTAGGAAAACCTTTCTGCGAAATAAAAATAAGCAGTGAAGACTGTATATGACGGCTGCTGCCTCCTATCTCATATTTATGAGTACCCTGTTCCACAAGAAAAAGATGATTCAAGAATATTTAACAATTATTCGCCGAAGGTGAGGTGAACATTGTCCAATAATCTCCGAGACGAAGTCGATTGGATTATTCGACAATATTCACCGAACCAGAGGCGAATAATTGTTTTAGTATAACTTCAGAGCTGAACAACAGAGAAATTTCTAAAATCATAACATTTTAGTAACATTTAGTAACATTTTATTTTAACATTTTATATAAATCGCGTGGAGCGATTTATATAGCGTCATATAAGGAACCGCTCGACCAATCAGATCGCAGGAAACTCTTTGCTCAGCTCTGAAATTATACTAAAGTGACTTATTGACACTCAACCAATAATTGCATTGTAGAAAATAATCATATTTCTGATAAGTAATGATTATGACAGAGTAATAGAAATGATAAGTTACATGGGCTAGCTCAAGAACCTCACTGTTCCTATATCGGTCTTTCCTCTCAGCTCCAATAATGATAAATCTAGGCTTTAATTTAATTTTGCTTACTAAATGTAAATTATTTTCTTATTTTAATTGTTTTACAATTTCGATTTTGTGAGACGTTTGTTAAAACTACAGAGATGGTCTGTAACGAAACGTCACCTTGAGTGCAGCTAGTGTCAATAAAGTATCCAAAGAAGACGAAAAAGATGGCAGTGCAAGCGCCGCTAGTAGTGGTTGAGGAGTTGTTAACTTTCGCTTGCAGCGGATACCCTTGAGCGCCAGTGAGAACGCGAAAATTCACTCTGGATTGGCTTACTTTTCTTTGTAGTCAATTAGATATAACAGAAATATAGAATTGAAAGCGATGTATATTGCACGTCGCTGGGTTTAGAAATATGTTTCATAGTTTTGTGCGACTCTCATGGGTACGAATTTATCTGAAGCTCGCATCTGATCAGTTTACGACTTTTGTTTTCTTGGAGACCATTACACGCTACCTTCGGGATTCCTCGCTTCGTTGACCTACAAAAAAAGAACACAGTCGTGGACAGACTAAGGAATGACAATTGAAATGTATTTCAAAGAAACGTCCCCTGTTGTCGCCTCTCGTATTATGATATAGAGGGAAGTTTCAAGAAACAACAGAAGTCTCTAAACAGTTACTTTACGTCGTCTGTTACGATGCGAGCCCCCTGTTAACTTTCTCTTTCAATTGCCATATCCCAGCTTTCGCCTCCGAATGCTTCTCAAATTGATTTTAAACTTCACATTTCACTGAACTGCGATGGCAAAGTTAAGGGAGCAAAGTGATGTGTTCATATGCGAGAGTTTGATTGAAGGTCTCCACTAAAACGAGAGCATGGTAGGTATATCGTGCGACTCTTTAATTGTTGGTAAGATGTCTTACCCTTTCCACAATAAAACTACGTCGGTAGAAAATTTGAATAAAATCATTTTCTTACATTTCAAGAAAAAACAAAGCTACAACTTTTGCGCACACATCTTGTTGGTGTGCAATATTTAGAATTCAGTGTTAAAGAAGTGCAAGACATGCCAGCTATTAACAACTAAACGTTACCTGGAAATATGCAGTTAGCGAAAACTGTACGCGGCTGGCAACACTTTTTACCGTCTTCTTTCTTTGCGTTCAAAAGTGTTCCACATTTTAGGTACACTGCCGAAGGTTTCGTTTTGAAAAGTCTAAAGTACACTTGACGTTAAAGCTGTTTCCCGCAAGAATGGTTGACTTTTCCTGCAGATAATTAATGGTGAAAAGTAATCCTGATAGCAGACATACAATTTACTCATGTGTGCTATAGTTGACAGAATAGTTTTAATAATTCACTTTTCGACATCTCCAATCTATTGATAGACAGCTGCTTGGAATTAAGTTAACAAGAATAAAGAGCAAAGAAAAATACAGCAACATATATTCAAGGCACCTGTCAGCAAAAAAGGAAGAAATTTTATCTGCCTTTTTTCCACGGTTTATTTGCTTCTGCTCGTTAGTAATATATTGATAGATGTGACATATATGTAAATAAGTAAAAGGACATGGACAAAAAAGCAAACAGGAGACGACATTTATGTCAGTACTGTCGTCAAAGGTATTATTAGGTTATATATAAGCTTCTAGGTGAGACTGTTGTAGATAGGTTAAGTTGTAGGAATAAAATATAAATACGTATTTTAGTATTATTCAATAAACAGTGGCGTTACCCTCTGTCGATGTGGTTCATTGCCTCTCCCCTGGATAAATTTAGTCTCTTGCATGCGTATTTGAAATTTGCATACTGCATGTTAGTCTTCCTCGCAGCCGTTTTTAGTCTCGTCACGCAACGCTTCTCCCCACAAACGGCTGCTCACATTCGAACAACATTCCTTTTCCCAATAACGTGAGGGGAGAGAGGCATTTTTGATTAATAACTTTGCTCGAGTAGGGCACTTGCTTATCTGCATGAGTGGTCTACCAATACCATGCGATTTGTACCTGTCGCCTTTCCCCACGTATCACAAAAATCACTTCGCTTCTGTTGATTTTGTCTCTTGCAGAGGCCGCCATGGTTAAATTACGAATTCTTATTCAGCTAGAATGTGCCAAAACAAATATCTTCACGATAATAGCAAATAAAAACGTACCTGCAATAGATGAATTATCTGCCACCATTACGCTACTCATCGCCAGTCAGTGATAAAAAATTTTAACCATCTTTTTACTGTGGTTTAAGCCGGAAACAAAGCCGAGAATGTTACAAATTGATTTTCAACAAATTAAATTTTCACCAAAAATTAATGGTACAAAGTAAGGCGTATTTCCAATTTTTTTTCGATTTTGGCGGTTGACGGTTAAAATTCAGGGCCTTTACAGTTTAACGTTTATTAGGGAGAAATATGTCAATCAGTAAACAATTAATGATGAACGTTACATCGATATCTCGAGCACTTCGACGATTCTGGCCTGTTCCAGTTGTCATTTAGTAAAACGGAGAGAAATAGTAAGCGGTGCGATAGTAACAGAGGAAAGAAAAAGCGAGAGAGGCTTGAGTCGAGTCCGGAAACCTTTCTGCGAAATGAAAATAAGCTTATAGCGACTGCTGCCCCATATCACATACTTATAAGTACCCTGTTCCACAAGAAAAAGATAATTTAAGAATATAGTGACTTATGGACACTCAACCAATAATTGCATGGTAGAAAATTATCATATTGATGATAAGGATAGTAAAGATAATAATAATTATTATGACAAGAAATGATGAGTTATAGGGGCTTTAATTTTAATTTTGCTCGCTAAATGTAAATTATTTTCCTGTTTCAATTTAGTTTCCAATTTCATTTTTGTGAGACTTAGTTCACACAACAAGGATTTCTATGTTAAAGGATATTCCGTCACTCCGCCATTCCACTTTTCCATCATTCTCTTGAATAACTGAAGGTATCGTATTTCGCAGCCTCCTCGCTTCGCAAATTTAGCGGCCCTTTTTGGCAAAAGTCGTTGATTCAAACAATTAATGCTCTATTTTCAAGGATAAAAAATTCTTCAAAGCTTCTATGATATGCAGATCATATCTATTGAGATATGTCTGCAAGGAAAAGTTTTGCTTTGAATTATGTGTCGGTGGATGCCACTGTGAAATGAGTTTGAGATGTTTATCGTCTCCTGTTGTGTCAAGGCAAGAACCGAGAAGATTGTATCTTCGAATCTACATCCTCTTACGGGGAAACTGCTCGCTCGAGGCGAAATATTGTCACAACTACAGAGATGGTCTGTAAGAAAACGTCACCCTGAATGCAACTAGTGTCGATCATCGACACTAGTTGATAAAACTCAAAAGAAGATGAAAAAGATGGCAGTGCAAGCGCCACTGGTAGTGGTAGGGAAGTTGTTAACTTTCCCTCCAGCGGATGCGGCCCTTTAGCGCTAGTGAGAATGCAAAAATTCATCTGGATTGGCTTACTTTTATTTGTAGTTAATTATATTTAACAGAAATATAGAATTGAAAGCGATGTATTGCATGTTGCTTGGTTTAGAAATATGTTTCATAGTTTTATGCAACTCTCATGGGTACGAATTTATCTGAAGCTCGAATCTGATCAGTTCGCGGCTTTTGTTTTCTTAGAGACCACTACACGCTCCATTTGGGCTTCCTTGCTTCGTTGACCTACAAAAAAATATAGTCGTGGACAGACTAAGGAATGACACAATCAAAATCTATTTGAAAGAAACGTCCCTATTGTCGCCTCTCATATTATGATGTGGAGCAAAGTTTCGAGAAACAACTGAAGTCTCTAAACATACTTTACGTCATCTTTTACGTAGGGAGCCCTCTGTTAACTTTCTCTCTCACTTGTTACATCCCAGTTTTCGCCTCCGAATGGTTCTCAGATTGCTTTTAAAGCCTCAAACTTCGCTGAACTGTGATGGCAAAGTTAAGAGATGAAAGTGATATCTTCATATATGAGAGTTTGATTGAAAGTGTCTACTAATACGAGAGGATGGTATGTATAACGTGCAACTTTTCAATTGTTGGCAAGATGTCTTACAGTTTCCATAATAAAACTGCGTCGGTAGAAAATTTGAATCAAATCATTTTCTTACATTTCAAGAACAAACAAAGCTACAACTTTTGCTTACACATTTTACAGGCGTTTAGTATTTAGAATTCAGTATTGAAGCAAGATATGCCACCTATTAACAATTTTTACGTTACCTGGAAAGATGCTGTTGGCGAAAACTTTACGAGATTGGCAGTACTCTTTATCGTCTTCTTTGCGTTTAAAAGCTAGGGTTCGAAATTTCATGTACACTGCTGAAGTTTCGTTTTGAAAAGTCTAAAGTACACTTGACGTTAAAGCTGCTTCCCGCATGAATGGTTGACTTTTCCTGCAGATTATTAATGGTGTAAAGTAATCCTGATAGCGGACATACAGTTAGCTCATGGGTTCTAGAGTTGACAGAAGAGTTTGAATCATTCACTTTTCGACATCTCCAATCTATTGATAGACATCTGCTAATTGGAATTAAGTTAACAAGAATAAAGAGTAAAGAAAAGTACAGGAACATATATTCAAAGGCACCTGTCAGCTAAAAATGAAGAAATTTTATCTGTCTTTTTTCCATGGTTTATTTGCTTCTGTTCGTTAGTAATATATTGATAGATGTGACATATATGTAAATAAGCAAAAGGAAATGGACAAAAGAGCAAACCAGAGACGACATTTATGTCAGTACTGTCGGTAAAGGTTTTCTTAGGTTATATATAGTTTGAGGTTCGGTTAGGAAAGTATAAGCCTCTAGCTGCGAGTGTTGTAGACAGGTTAAGTTGTAGGAATAAAACGTAAATAGGTATTGTAGTATTATTCAGTTAATAGTAGTGTTACCCTCTGTCGATGTGGTTCACTACCTCTCCCCTGGATAAATTGGATCTCCGGCATGCGTATTTGAAATTTGCATACTGCATGTCGACACTTTTCCCACAGCCAAAAAAGACAAACGACTTCCTTTAACAATAAAAGTTCTAATAACGCGAATAACAACTTAAGACCAAGTTATAACTTCGACTTCATAACAAGATTTGTTCTATATGCGGCGCTTGATGTTAACACGTAACGTAACCATTCATTGTTTTCTAAATCGCGTGAAAAAACTTCGGGCGAACAAACTTTTGGTCCGCGCGAAATGACTTTTGGTATGGGCGAAGCAACTTTTTTCTAGGCGATAGGACTTTGAGATTAAGCGAAACGCACTTCGAGTAAAACGACCGGTTTCCTTTGAAGAGGAGATGTGGCCAAAAATCATTTTCAAAATATGGTGGCAACAGCCAAAAAATCGATTCGGCTCATATTCTCAAGTTAGGTAGGCCTTGCGGTGAAACAAAGCACTGCATACTTCGTTTGGCTGAATGTCGATTTATTTTCGAGAAAATCGACAAAAGCTGAATTTCGTCCAAAGGCCGCTTTTGAAGCTCAAAATTTCAGACGAATCTCGGAGCGTCGCGCCACGAATTGAAAACACTTGGACCGATAAAAGCTACCAAATCTTGAAAAACAGCATCAATACATAATTTGACAGCGATTTCAGCAATTCTTGATCATTTATTTTATAGTTAATCGAGGGCACAACGTAATTGAATTTATCCGACCTTCTTCTAACAAGATTAAAAATACGTCAAAAGCAACCTGTTATTTAACTATGTGCTACACTAAATAATCGACTGAAAATCTGGCTTTTGGAAGGTGAAGTGGGGTTCTTTTTTATCTCCAAATGATTTTTTGGGGAATGATTCAGTGCGATTTAATCAAATTTTAAAGTTGGATAAAATGAGCTCATTTGACGATGCCTTCAGTTATTCGAAAATGTACACATTCACACGCAAACTCGATTGTTTCGCATTTTACATCCTATCTACAGCTTATTTAATATAGTATCATCTTTCCGTCCATATTGCTGTATCACAAAAGGGGATTGCAGTCCTGAAATTGTTGCATTGCTTCCATAATAGCGTTATAACTTGGCAGGATAGTCAACACCTGATAATAATTGTTTACAAAGCGTATCTAAGGGTTTCTCTTTTCCATTTCGTTGAAAAGGAGGCTGTAATTACTTCACGTAAGAGATCTTTGTTTAGATATAAGTCTTTAGCTAAACCTCGAGCCAAATGTTGGCGAAATGTTGCTAGTCCATAAACGTGTTTCTCGTTTGCGGAATAACGCTAATTCATTCAAAATTAGGGTCCACAGAAATCGACAACTCCGCAAAAATAGAACTTTGGACTGTGATGCTCGTGGCTACAGGAACTAAGGTCGAGTGTTACATAGAGGAAACAGGAGCAAACAATTATTTAACTCCGATACTTATTGAGTTCATATTTTTATTTTGTAAATTATTGTTTAGGTTGATAAAGCTCATTTTAGGACAAAAAGAACGGAAGATAAACCTAGTTCGGTGATTAAAACCTCTGCTTGCTACAATACTACTGTATTTTACTGAGGTTTCAACTTCCCTGCACTCTTACTAAAATTTTCTTCTGTTGACGGCATGTAATATTCAAAATGAGTTACAGTCAAACCTACCAAATGAAATTCAGAGGGGTGTTTTTATCGTTAATCGCTGAAACCACTTTGAGTATCTATAGAAACACTTGGTGCTTACTTTATGTAAGAAGGAACCGGTCGAGATGACAATTGCCTCGAGTAGAGGTAAGGATTTTAAATAATTCACGATTATTTTTTAAGACGCTGAACGATTGAAACGATTTGTTTCCTCTTCCTTACTATTTTAATCTCTATTGATTGTTTGATTAATTACAGAAATTATCTTGAAACTGGCATTTTCACTAATAAAATGAATTGCAGAGAAACTAAAAGATGTGGACTCTGCAATAGCATTGCGTGTCGTTATCCTCATAAGGATATCTGCTGGTCGTTCAAAACTATAGTAAGAGTACACTGTGACTTCGACAGACGATCCAGAAAACGGGAAACAGTAATTATACCTCTTCTTGCCTGTTCAAGGCGGATTGAGAGCAATTCCGCTAGTCTCGGTTTTTCCGGGCCAAAAGACGAAGTTGACCTAGTTCTTAGCCGAGCAGCTATATTCTCTCCTCTGCTGGTCCATGACAATTTGTCCCTCGCTTAGTGTAAAGCTTGGTTTGGGGTGAACGAGAAGCTCTAGTTCGAGGCGCAGAGTTCAATTCCTTCTGATACATCAAACCATGCTCAATAACATATCGCCATATGATGCATTGATTGGCTTTGGACTTCTATAAGAAATAGTCATTCACTTCTTAAATTTATTATCTTGGAAGGAAAGATTTGAGGAGATAGGCACAACATGGGTTTGTTTACTTTCTTTTTTCTGGTTAAATCTAGATGTCAATCTTTTCCCGATGGGCGTGAACATTCTGGTCTGACCAGACAACAGGTTTATGTTAAACTTTTCATTACGCATCAGCCACGCTCTAGAATATTTCGCCATATAATGCATTGATGGCTTTGGATCCTACCATATTTGAGGGGGATAGATCACAACTTGGCTACCTTCCTGGGCAAGAATACTAAATAACTAACTAGTTGCGTTGACTTTTCAAAACCACTGTTTCCAAAATGCAAGTATTTGATGTAGGTATACCGACTTGCACTCGAGTCTGCTGTGTCAGCTGGTGCAATGATTACTCGAAGCGTTTCTTGAGTTCCGAGATACGCAGAAATGGTTTTATTTCCAGATGACCTTTTTTCGGACCGCTGCCGGTAAAAGGTGGGTGTGAATAATGTGAACGTGCTACCTGGGTCGTAGTCGTACTACCGGCATGACGGTAACTTAACAAGGCGCAGTAGCCTCTGGAGAAGAAGTAGTATAAATATAAAGCTGTTGAACGTTGGCTTTTACAAACATTTCAGCGAAAGTTGAGGTTTTCCAGGTTTGACCCTTATAAAACTTCCTTTGATTAAACAAATATTCAAACACTACACTTTTCTTTGTCGCACATCTGCAGTGATGTATGATGGGCTATGCCCTTTACAGATCTTTCGCTCTTTTTGTGTCCTAGAATGAGCTTTATCCCCCGAAGTACCATGAAACATTCAATTATGATACATTAAATTATGATCGGAGTTAGATAACTGTTTGCTCCTCTTTCGTATATGTAACACACGACCTTAGTTCCTGTAGCCATGTGCTTCATAGTCCAATGTTTTATTTTTCCGATTCATTTCAGTAGACCTCATTTTGAAATAATTAGCGTTATTCTGCACGCGAGAAACATGTTTCTGAACTAGCAACATTCCGCTTACATTTGGTTCACGGTTCGGTTGTAGACTTATAATTAAACAAAGACCTCTTACGCGAAGTATTTCAACGAAATGGGAATAGAGAAACCCCGAGATACGCTTTGTAAACAATCCTAATTATCAGGATGTGTTGACTATCCTTCCAAGTTTTATTGCTATTGAGGGAGCAATGCAACAATTTTAGGACTACAATCCCCTTTTGTGATACAGCAATATGGACGGTAAGATGATATTATGTCAAATAAGCTGTAGATTGGATGTAAAATGCGAAACAATTGAGTGTGTGTGTGAATGTGAACAATTTCGAACAACTGACGGCACCATCAAATCAGCTCATTTTATCCAACTTTAAAATTTGATTAAATCGCACTGAATCATTTCCCCATAAAATGCTTTGGTGAACGCAAAGAACGACACTTTGCCTTCCAAAAGCCCGATTTTCAGTCGATTATTTTGTATAGCACATAGTTAAATAACGGGTTACTTTTGACTTATTTTTAATCTTGTTAGAAGAAGGTCGGTTAAATTCAATTAGATTGTGTAAATAAACGATCAAGAATTGATGAAATCGATGTCAAATTATGTATTGATGCTGTTTTTCAAGATTTGGTAGTTTTTATTGATCCAAGTGTTTTCAATTCGTGGCGCGACGCTCCGAGATTTGTCTGAAATTTTGAGCTTCAAAAGCGGCATTTGGTCGAAATTCTGTTATTATCGATTTTCTCGAAAATAAATCGATATTCAGCCAAACGAAGTATGCCTACCTAACTTGAGAATATGAGCCGAATCGATTTTTTGGCTGTTGCCACCAAATGTTTGACCGTTGGTAACATTCGCTCCTAAAGTTACTTTAGAAATGGCATCTCAGACCCTTTTATTTTGCAACAAAACCACACGTAGCCCTTCTGGGAAAGAAGGGTTGATTATCAGACTTTTTAATTGGGACTATCCATTTCACTCTTCGGTTTAAGTCTAACTTTATCTTTCAACACTCGCGTATCATTGAATCGTTTTAGCCGAAAAAATTTAGCCAGCAAAAATACAGCTTTAACAATGAATCATGAAGCATCCATTTTGTGATGAAACAAAAGCAAAAACTGTTCAATTTTCAATCAGCCTCGTTTTCATACTTGAAAATGATTTGCATATTGTAATTTCAACAAAGGAGATACCAGAATTAGCCTTGACCACGAAAAGAGTGATCGCCATAGATTGTCTGGATTGCTCTCATTAATCCCGCGCATGAAAAATACAGAATTACGGCTACGTTCGTAATTCTTGGACAATTTCGGCGATAGAAACTCAAAAAGCGGCAGAGGATAGTCAAAACAAAGAAAACAAAAACTCTCGTGAGATTGTTATGCTACAAACACAGTTGGCTTTCTTTCCCAGCTCTCGAAGTAAACAAGTCATTCTTAATTCTTAAGAAAGCGAAATCTCTTTGCAATATAATAAATCCTATATTAACCAAGCTTGTTCGGTCAAGATGACTGGATATTAGCCTAGTTCTTTTTTAGCATTTTTATGGACCTCGACTTCGTCTCGGTCCATAAAAATGCAAAAAAAGAACTCGACCAATATCCAGCCATCTTGACCTCACGCTTAGTTTAAAACGCATATGTATTCCCAATGTCTATATTAAAACTGGGCTTTACATGTCCGTACATGTGTACAGACTGGGACACAACATGCATTCTTTTTAAACACTCCTCTCTTTCAGTGCGACTTAATTAGCTCTGAGTTTGGGAATGGAGAGATGGGAGTGAAAAATTTCCATGTTGAGAAGTCGATTTCAAAATGGCGGTCTAAACTTTATTCGACAAAGCAGGGGTAGGACACTATTATAATGTAACTGATAACAAATTAATAATAAAAAAAAATTAAAAAATTGATTCTGCAATGATTGAAAGGAAATGAAATCTCGAGGCCATCTAGGCCATTAAATGAAAGATAGAGAAAGTCGGACAAATTTTTCCAACAGCCTCTATACACACTTTAGTAAAATTTCAGAGCTGAGCAAAGAGTTTCCAGCAATCTGATTGGTCGAGCGGTTCCTTATATGACGCTATATAAACCGCTCCGCGCGGTTTATATAAAATGTTAAAATAAAATGTTAATAAATGTTACTAAACTGTTATGGTTTTAGAAATTTCTCTGTTGCTCAGCTCTGAAATTATACTAAAACAATTATTCGCCCCGGGTTCGGTGAATATTAATGTCGAATAATCCCCTCGACTTCGTCTCGGGGATTATTCGACGATATTCACCTCGCCTTCGGTGAATAATTGTTGAATATAAATGGATTTAAAACAGAAAGATGTTTTTTAAAAAGCTAATATATCTCGGTTGGCACTGACATTGCGTTTACTTTGTCTTTCAAAAGCTTCTACAATCCAACTTCCACAATTTGCATTGTGAAGAGGAAAGATATTCAGTTGACAATTGCAAGTGCAGCGGATACACTTTTCCGACTTTCATTTCAGGTTAGACTACAAGCTTTACCGCCTGTCTGGCCAAATACGTCGAGCGTGTCAAAAAAATGTCAGTGAAAAATAAATTGATGTTAGTGCGCCGCAGGAATGGGGCTTCTGCGGTACATCGGCGTCACTTCAAGTTCTCCATGGCGCGATAAGAGAAATTCTTTTTTTTTTCGCTGATTGTTTTTTTTTTTTTTTTTTTTTGACTCGCGCGACGGACCTCTCCGAAAAGGAGAGACTGTTCGTACTCTAATTTCAGACTGATATCGACCTTAGATAAACCTCTCAGACAAAAACAAAAAACAAACAAACTCGTGTAGAAGGGTTGCAGCACTATGGCTATGAAACTCCTAATCCAACGATTAAATAACTGAGGTGCTCTTACACAGAACAATGATAGTACCTTATAGCTATTGTTCTCGCTTTATTTTCATGAAAAATTTGTTCAGCCCATCCAAAGTAATGGTTTCTAATATTTAAGTCCTTTTAACTATTTTACACGGCCAAGCATGTCACATCTATCAACATGTTGTCGTCGAACAGAAGCCAATATGCCGAGGGAAAAAAGAAAGATAGAATTTCTTCTCTCTTAAAACAGATGCCTTTGAATATTTCTTCCTATACTCTTTTTACCAAGTTATTCTTGTTGGGTTAATTCCAAGCAGATGTCTATCAATAGATTGAGGATGCCGAGACGTAAATTATTCAAACTCTTCGGCCTACTATTAATTTATAAGCAATTTGTATGTCTGCCATTAGGATTGCTTTTCACAATCTGCAGGAAAAGGCAAAAATTCAAGCGGGATACAGCGTTTACACCAAGAGTGCAGAACGTTAGGCTTTTAAAAAGCAACTTCAACCATGTAGATGAATGTCGAAAGCCTTTAAATGTAAAGAAAGAAGCCGGCAAAGATCTTGATACTTTCAAATTCCTGCAGTTTTTCCGACAGCATCTTTCAAGGTAACGTAAGATCATTAAAAACTGCAATACATGTCTTGTTCTGCTTCAATAATGAATTCCTTTTTCTTCTTTAAACACATATAAATTTTTTACGCAAATGTTGTAGCTTTGAATGACCTTAAAATATAGCAAGAATTATTCCTATTTTTTAGTGACGGAATACTTATACTATTGTGGAAAGGGTAAGACATCTCTAAAAAATACGGAGTACATTTTTTGTATAAGTACTAGGCTCTCGTTTTAGTATACGCTTTCAATTGAAGGTATCACTTCACTCTCTTTTATTGAAGGGCGAGGTTTTATGAGCATCTGAGAAGCACTCGGAGGCGATAACTGGTAGGCAACAATTGGGAGAGAAAGTTAATAAAGTGCCATCATTATAAAAGACGAAGTAAACTGCTAAGAGAGTTGCGTTGTGTCTAGCTACTTTCATTCATATCATAAAATGAGTGGCGATAACAAGGAACGTTTCTTTCAAACAGATCTTGATCGCGTCATTCTTTATTCTGTCCAAGGCTATATGTTTTTTAGTCGATTAAGCGAGGAAACGCAAAGTGAACGCGCGATTAAGGTTATCGTGCACCTTCAGGGGTGTCTCGCGTGCAAGCGATGTAGCGCGTCCGGTTTAAACTGTAGATATCTAAACCCCTATATCATATTAAAGCTTATTGGACTGGCTATCAGACTATACCAAAAATGTTTAAAAAAAAATTAATTGTCAAATTTTTCACGGCTTCTAAATACGAGCGCCCGAATCACCTTTTAAGAGCTACAAGTCAAAGGGATTTGTTCGATTGCTCTCAAATTTTGACAGTAGCTAGTTTATAAACAACAAAAACGTGTCTCCGAATTTTTTATATCTAAATACTTTTTTTCAAGAGCGATTTTTCTACGATCAGTCCACATTTTTTTAGTCCTATTTCAAAAATGTTCTGTAAATTTTCACTGAAATTGAATATGGCAAGTCGCAGACACGTTTTTCTTAGCGCTTTGGCCCCGGAAACGGAGGAACACATCAATAAGCGAAAAACAAAATTCGCTTTAACATGTAACGTTCAAAAGGTGATTCGGGCGCTCGCATTTAGAAGTCGTGAAAAATTCGACAATTAATTTTTTTTCAAAATTTTTGGTATAGCCTAATAGCCAGTCCTGTAAGCTTTAATTTGATATGGGGAGTTTACAAATCTACAGTTTAAACCGGACGCGCTTGCACGCGAGACACTCCTGAAGGTGCTCGGTAACCTTAACGGAGGTCCGTGAACTGAACAGTCGAACGTCTTCATCATACCCTTTGTGAGTGGCACAAAACACAAAACATGTTTCTTAGCCCATACACCGCTTTCAATTATATTTTTTCTTTTTAGCTGATTAACTACAAAGAAAAGTAAGCCAATCCAGAGAGAATTCTCAGTATTCTCGGTTGCGCTAAAAATCATCATTCTCTGCAAGCAAGTGGCGCTTACACTGCCAGTATTTTCGATTTTCTTTTAGCCGTTGTCGACACTGGCTGCACTCTTGGTGACGTTCTGTTTTAAAGATCTTTACACTTGTGACAATATTTTGCCTCAAGCGAGCAGTTAACGTTTTCCCCGCAAGAAGAGTAGGACATCTGTAACAGAAAGGGAGACAACGTGACTTCCCCGGCCACAATCGTAAATCGTTCCAGATTCCGCAACAAATTTTACGCGTGCACTTTAGATTATATTCTATTTTTTCAGCTTTTCTTTCCTTTATGTGCAGCATTTTCATCATTGCAGAAACTGTTTATATCTATCCTGATTTGCAGAAACCCTTTCTTTAATTTGTAGCACTTAAAAAAAACTTCACCAAGTTTCTTAATCATGCAACACACTTCATTCGTTTGTAGAAAGTTACTGAAAATAGCAGCAACTTATAAGTTTGCAGCTTTCAGATAAGTTCACTTTTTTGCACTTAGCATGAAAATTTTTAAACTGAGAATAATTTCCATACTGATCAGAACGTAACTCTCTAACTGAGTACAATTTGCATGCTATTTAGAACGTACTTCTCTAATCCAAACGTATTTTGTTTTTGACTTGGTACAATGTGCATACCAGTTACAATGCATTTTTTCTTAATTGCAATGTATATAACTTCGAATAAAATGCAAATCGTGAGTTTCGGATATATTAGTGTCGTAGGAGGGGAAATTTCAAAAGGTACTTTGTCCACTTTGGCGCTGCATGGCCGGGCATGTGGGAGGGTCACAATGGGGTAATTGCTTTTGCGGCTAACGTTTACAAATTTTTCCGAGTTTTGATTGACGGTCAATCTTTTCCCACGAGGTCAAATAACATTTTTCCATGGTAAAGTTTATGTCTAACGGTTAAAATTTGTCAATTCTTACGCCTTACGACTAAATTATTTTTGGTTGTTTTGTAGCTTGCTGTTAGCCACATTGAGTCCCTTGAATGGCCACAGCATAATTTAAAAACTAATTAATTTACATTTAGCCTTTTTCCTTTTCGCTTTTAGTTTCTTCCGCAGTAAGGGATTAGTCATGATCATGATTTGTGCCGGGAAAGGTGGAGGATTTCTTGGGGGGGGGAGGGGATCACATGGTTTTCAAGGAGATCGGAGGGGTGATCAGTTGTCGCCAACTGAATATAATATAATGGGGGGGACTATAAGAAATTGACTTCCAATATAGGAAGGATCATAAAAACATTGCAGAGCCTCAGAGGGGATCAGAAAAATTTATCGTGACTCGACCAAAATCCTCCAGCCCACCCCTCCCCCTCAGGTTGAAACCATCGGTTTGGTTATTCAAGATCAAAGTGTCACAAGCCACCTCAATGAAATTTCAGAGGAAACTGCCCAGGACAAATTCTTACAGTCAGTAATCTACTACATCACTGAAAACTGGTCCATCAGTAAAAGACGTCTTCCAATAGACGTTCTTCCATTCTAGAGTTGCAAAGATCAACTATCATTCAATGACGGCATCATCTACACAGGTGATCGCATTGTAGTTCCAGCTACACTAAGACAAAGCCTAACTGAAAAGTTACATCAAGCTCACATGGGTGTCGAGTCAACTTTAACACGTGCTCGTACATCTCTTTGGTGGCCTGGTATGAACTCTCAACTGAAACAGTTCGTATCTTCATGTCAAGTTTGTCAATCCTTCCAAAGAAAGAACCCAAAAGAAAGTCTGATGAGTCATTCTACTCCTGACAGACCTTGGTCCCAGCTCGCAGCCGACCTTTTTGAGTTTAAAGGGGAACATTATCTGGTATTGGTCGACTACTACAGCGACTGGATCGAATTTGATAAGATGGGAGACCAAACTGCAACTGAAACCATTGCCTTGCTACTCAAACACTTCTCACGATGGGGACTTCCCGACGAGATTGTCACTGACTGTGGAAGGAATTTCGATTGTAAGGAATTTTCGCAGAGGAAGCAGATAAAACACACGAAATCCTCACCTCACCATCATCAGAGTAATGGCAAAGCAGAATCAGCTGTGAAGATCGTCAAATCTATCTTGAGGAAGACTGAAAACTCTGCTTGAAATCCTTACGAAGCCCTACTCGATGAACATAATACACCTACAGTTGATATGACGACATCACCTGCTCAAGGATTTCTACACCGAAGACTGAAATCTTACATTCCTATGAAAGCCACTCTGCTTAAATCAGAAATTACTGAAACGGTCCTGGAGGAAAAAGCTAAGAAAACAGCCAAGTCTCAAATGATTACAATCGAACTGCCAAAGATCTGAGTGTTTTAAAACCTGGTGATACAGTAAATATCAAGCCTGAAGGACTAACCAAAGGACAAAAATGGAGAAAAGGACTTATTGTTCAGAATAATCCATTTCGTTCATACAACTCCTCAGAAGAAACCGCGTACACCTAAAGCCCGCAGGAAAACCGCCGAATACAGAGAAGACACAATCTGCCCCAAATCCAAAAGCGAAGACCAAAGTCCGTGCCTCGGAAACCAAAAATTCTAGTTCAAATACTGTATCTAGTTCTACAAAACTTAAATCCGAGCCCACTAAGCCTGTTAAGTCCGTCAAGAAGATGGAACTAGTTGTTGCAAAACGGACACGTTCAGGACGTTTAGTTAAAATACCAGCAAGATCACTGAGTGGTATGAGAGGTTTGGTTCTATGATGGCGGCAAACAATTCTTCCATTGCATGTACGTTTTCATCAACCTCTTTTCAAGGCCCTCTCTCCAGCTTCCTTCCTTGAGAGAATAAGAAAGAGGACGTTGGGGACGTTTTCCGTTTGCATACAAGTCTTAAAATATTTGTTTTGGCACGTTTTGGATGAACAAGAATTCGTGTTGTTACCTTTTCGTGAGACGATCTTAGCATTAATTGACAGAAGTAAGGTAATTATTGCAAAACCCTCCGGTACAAATCGTGTGGTGTCGTTAAACTACTCAGCTGCGCAGGCGTGAGTTACATAAAGAACCCTAAGCGAGCCTCTCTGAAACTGGAATACTAGATATTATTGAGGTTTGTAACATGACATCTGCACGCAAGCAACGATGATGACGTAATCACGTCTTTAAAAACGGGTTGAGGGGAGCAGGCATGTATTTTAAATCAGTTCAGTCAAGACAAGGTGCTAATCGAGAACTTAGGGTGTAAAAATTTCCCGAAAAAATAAAATTCGTTTCCGTGCTTGTAGACGACGTCGTCGTTTAAGGTTAGCTAGGCTAAGTTAGGTTCACACTGTTTGTTACATAAGTATCTTAGAAATCTCGAAATCGAAGCTGATTTATTCTCCATTTTCTTTTTTTAGGTGTGGCAATCTTTGAATTTATCAGTTGTTAACCGTTACTTTCCTGTCAGTAGTATCGTATGGCTAACTTTAGCATATGTAGTTTTATTATCTAACTACACTTCGTAGAGTACAAATAACGCCATAGACGAGTACAAATATCACGCGGTATTTGTACTCTAGAGTGCCGGTTCAACAAATTTTCTCGCATCGCGCAAGCAAAGAATTGGATTGTAATTACGAAAAAAACAAATGGCGGACAATTTGAATCATATTTCCGACAACAAAGAGTCAGAATGGCTGGCAAATATAGATCCAAGTTTATAAGATGAATCAAAGGAAGAAAAACAGCTAGACGACCATGAAATTTCTTCACTTATTGAAGGAAATAGAAACAGCAACACGATAACTCGCCAATTCCGTTCCGCTTCGCATACTTCTCTCACGCACTACCCGTAAATAGATATCCGCAAAATTCGCCCGCAATGAAATAACAGTTTGGCGTGTTGGATAATAAATAACTTATTAGACGTTTTGTTGTGTAGTATCGCTGAGTATTTTTACTCGTTATTTTTATTTTGACTCGCCCTACGGGCTCGTCAAAATACGGCACAACTCGTAGAAATACTCAGCGATACTACACAACAAAACTTTTAATAAGATATATATATATTCGTCCTCAGCTTCTTTGGTAACATCTGTATCATTTACATCGTGGTTTCTCGTAAAATAATGAGGACTAACTTCAATTTCCTAATTTTAAATATGGCAGTTGCTGATCTCCTTGTTTCTCTCTTCATTATGCCTTTTATGGTGAGTAATAGTTAACCGATTATTAAATGCTACTTAATCGTTGTTTCACGTTATGCTAAACGCTCTCACTCGCTCTCAGCATTTTAACACATCTTGTATTCCTACGCTATGAGGTCGAGTTGTTGTTGGAAAACCTCTCTTTTGTACTTCCCTGTCTTTGTAGGTGAAATATTTGTAAACTGGCTTGTTATGGATCCCAGGGACAGTGGGAAAAGTGACGTGCAAATTCGTTAACTTCATGGGGGGGCTTATCAATTGCTGCCAGCATCATAACACTTGTCTTCATTACAGTGGATCGTTACTTTGCCATTCTTCGTCCATTTCGGAATGTTCGTTTCATTCGAAACACAAAACTAGTCACCTCTATGATATGGATCTTATCTTCTCTGTATTTTATTGCCGTATATCTTGGTCTTTGATGTTGTAATGCCGTGCTAATAGCTTCTACTGCGTGATAGTTTGGAATTCCTTTTCCTCAGACGGAAGTGTCCAGCTTTCCATCGCCAGAGCCTCTTACATGACCATCTTCTTGTTTCTATATTTGGTTCCTCTTGTTGTCATCGCATTGGTTCATGTTCTTATTAGTCGACATCTTTAGTCACACCAGATCTCAGGGGAGCCAACCATCATGGTGGCGGTGACGTTTGCGCTGTGTTGGTTACCAGCTCACATTCTACATCTATTGATTTACTATTTTACTAAAACTTATATAACTTTGCATTAAGTTGAACCCCTGGTATCCGGCTTATTTTTCATATCAGACGCCAACAGTGCCATAAATACTTGTCTGTTTATTGGTTTAAACCAAAGGTTCAACAATGTAGTGAGGGAAATTCTCTGATGTCTTTTCTGCCGAAATCGAATCCCTACTGAAAGAAACATCCGCACAGAACCACGTGTTGTCCTAAGTCGCAAACGAAAGACTGTACGTCAACATGGTACCAGTGTTATTCCCCTTCACGTTCAACAGCGTCCACGGTTTCAGAGCTGCCCTTTTTGGATCTTTTTTTGCGTGGGACTAAGCGATAAGAACCTGCGAAAACCTTTATTCATAATTCAGTTTTCTTCTATTTCTGCAGACAGCAGCTTAATCCTTGATGTTCCTTTAAACTCTATGGTGAACAAGTTCGGCTCAGTCAAAGGGTTCGAGAACGTAAGTGCAGAGGATTTTGAGTTTTAGGAGTACACTTATTCCCTTTTTGGTAGGGCGTGATCATCATCGGTAGCATAGGCAGAAAGTACACATTATCATCATCAGTCTATTGTAATATACTCTGTTGTACATAGCTTTCACCCGTCAACCACATCACGGGAAATTAGAAACTATAGCATCGGAATAGCATTTGATATTGACCAAAATAACAATTGCCTTAAAAACAGTTCTTCATTTATATATTATTTCTAAAACGTGTCCTTCGCATTCATTAGCTAAACAAAAACAATAACACGTTATGCCAAATAATTACTTAGAGGCTGCAATTTCAGGTAGTTTTTTCGGTTTTCGTAACAGAATATTAAGATGGTTCTCTTTAAGATGAGCTATCATTCCTTGTCAACTTTCTTCTTCAAAGGCATCCCAACAACTTTATTATTGTAGAAATTAATGGTCCCCAGACTAGGGAGTGGTTTAGTTCTGTCTGTGAAGGGTGCAGAAATTGGACAAAAATTAAAAGAACAGATAACACACTGTAAGGGACTCTGCAAACTCGTGGATTTAGAATTAATTACGAGCGGAAAATAAACTATTCTCTTGTACTTTTTCCGCTGTAGTTGAAGGTTAGAAAGTTAAAAGTAAATTTGCAAAGGAAAAGGAAAAGGTTTTTGAATTGAAAATAGATAAATCGATAATTCCAAAGTTATTATATCTAATAGCACTCAAAGTAAGATTTGAGAATGTTTTTGGTCCTTAATTGTGAAAATAACGATTTTTATCGGGATCTTCCTTAATGCTTAGCTGTCAAGAGTATATTATCAGATCCCAGCCCGTTTTATCACGGCAGTCAAACGTCTACGCATTTGCAAACGTTGCAGTAATAAGATGGAATACTATCAGGCTGTCGGTACCAAGCTTTCTTGTAAGAATTATGAGAAACTGCGCAGGCTAGTTAATTACGATGTTTTAAACCGTATGGGTTGTGTCGATGAAGCTCAAAACAAAATGATAAATCAACAAGATACCCATAATTAAATTTGCGTGGTGTACGAAGGGTCACAAGTTTTGTTTTCGTCACCTTCGTTTCCTTTTACATGTTTCGTACTTTCCTCAACAAAGGTCGTTTTGTATGTTTCCTTTGATATTTTACGCGGCCGGCCAAAATTTATTTGTGCATGCCCGACCTTTGAAAGCTGTCTTCCACATTTTACTCTATCTATCTATGACAGGAAATTGCTAATTTTTAAACCTGTAAAGAAGGATCGGGTGCATTTTCGACAGTGATGAGTTAATGCTTCACATTAAAGTCACGTGATCAAAAGACTGGGCACGCAAGGAAATTGACACAACACATAATAACAGGGTTGAGGTAAAGGTCTTCAAGGAAATCGTTTTTTCGGACAGTCACTGGTGATTTATTGCCAGAGGGGTAGGGGTTTGCAGAATTTGGGGGATCACGGGGATTTCTGAGGAACAGAGGGTATTTCAGTCGTCGATAACAAGATTTAAGGGGAGGCTAAAGTAGAATACCTACCAATGAAACAGGATAATAAGAGCACTGCAGAGCCTTAGAGGAGGATGAAGTAAATTTACTGTGACACCACCAAAATCGTTTGTCCCAAACTTCTGGAATATATATCATACTATGTAGATATCGTGGGGACTCCTTAAACTTTTTACCGACACAACACAGCTCAAGAGAAGGGATTTGTGTTCGGAGGGAACATATTAAGAATTTTCGGATTTTCGGCGTTTTACAGGAAATATTTTTTGCATTACTTTACTTGAAAAGAGAAGCAAAAAAAATTAGACTTCAGTCGTCAATGGTAAGTTTTGTTTATGCTGACATTCACCAGCAACAGGTCACGGGGAAACATTGTTGAAACTTAACTTATTTAGGGAGTACTTTATTGTATATTTTCTTTTTTGTAGGTTACAGTACTTACATTTCCTAGACAAAATTACATGAGGACAACCAAACACATCTTTTACTGAAAACCTTATCAATTATGGTTCGTAAACTATACTTCTGTCTGCCCGAGCTACATCACACACATTCAAAATGATACAATTATTACTGAGACCAAATGTTATATGGGTCTTCAGGGCCTTGATGGACTGTTGAGAAATGTTAATTTTAATTTCTCAGCGTACTTGTCTAAGAATAAACAATTTCTGAGTCTGAAATCTCAGCCGTGAATTGATTGTATCGCGGTACCTGTTTGCCCGTCTTACAAATTCTTCTACTTTGTCTTTAGTTATTTTCACAGACAGATAACGTCGTCAATATACTTCTTCCAAACTGACGGTTTAGTTATGCTTTGGTTGATAATACCTGGTCGAGCGTGTTCTTCTAACCCTTAGCTTTTGGTATATACTATGCAACTTTTTCCTTAAGTTTGCTTATCATTTATTACCATTTTTTTTCATTAGTTGAATAATACTAGTACTACTGAGAACGGATCAGCGATGATAAAATTTCAAAAACATCAATCTTTAATGGTTTTGGTAGATTTTAATCGTCTTGTCTAACCAATGCCAAAAAAAGATTTAATAATCTTGGCTAACTAAAGAAAAATTCAAAACGCACAGCTCTGATACCGTGCGCGCTGTAGAGCGTGAAGAGGGATAACAGTGGCACTACATTGACGTACAGTCTTTCGTATGCGAGTTAGAACAACAGGTGGTTCTGTCCCAATGCTTCTTCTCGTGGGAAAGCAATTTCGGCAGAAAAGATATTTAAGAATTCCCCTGAGGCTGCCACGGTAACATTGAAAATTCGTATTCATCTAGAACGTGCGTAGACAAATATCTTGAAATTGGTAGCACATAAAAACGTACCTGCAATTGAAGAATTATCTGCCGCCTTCGTGCTACTCATTACAGCTCAATACTTATACTGTGGTTTAAACCTGAAACGAAACAAGAATTATTGGTACAAAGTAAGGTGTATTTCGTTCACCTCAAAGTCAGTTATGTAGCGATTAAGTGGTCACTTCGAAGTAACATCGACCGACAGGAGGTAACATCTTCATATTACTTTTCGAATACGTCACGTGTACGGCCCGAGTGTACCGGAAGTTGAGAAATGTAAGGTAATTTAGCAAAACAATTTCGTTCTTACACGGTCTAGGTTATATTCACGTACTTTGAGTAATCCGAGGGAGTTCGACTTACCCATTCCCAAGTGTAAATTATATATTTTCAGATAATTTGTTAGGAACAGAAATGGTAACTTAATGGTGTATGTACAATAACTACGTTTATCATATAAGGGGCAAAATTACTGAATTGTGATTTGGTCAAGGCAGAGGGCATTTTTTATTAATTTTTGTAATTGCCCCGGGCAAAATTACTTAAGAGTGATTGGCTGAAAATCGCTTAGCAACGGCTGCCAAGGTAAAGAAATTTCTGTTAGTTTTGTAACAATGGCGTCCCGTTATGCGCGAGATCAGTAAGAAAACATTTTGCCCCTTATATTATAAACAAATAATCACCGTGGTTCCTTGTAAAATTAAGGATTAATATCACTTGTGTTTTCGGAAGTTGCAGAAATTGCCCTCGTCGCTGTGCGACTCGGGAAATTTCAGCAACTTCCGAAAACACGCGTGATATTAATCCTTAATTTTACTGCGCGACTCGACAATTTCAGCAACTTCCGAAAACACGCGTGATATTAATCCTTAATTTTACTGCGCGACTCGACAATTTCAGCAACTTCCGAAAACACGCGTGATATTAATCCTTAATTTTACTCGGCCCCATTCGATTTCCTATACTTATTTTATTTAATCAAATTTTAGATTTTTACAATCACAAAGACAATTACATCAATCACTTGCTCAATCTGGGGTAGGCTTAAAACGGAGTAAAAGACTACTTTAAAATCAAGCAACCTATTATTACATCCTGCATATATCTAGAGAAGTAATTAAGTAATATATTTAAAAAATAATATTATTAAAAATTGATGCAATTTAAAATTAGAAAAAAACTGTATTAAACTTATCATAATAAAAGGTCATCAAATTCTTACGAAAGATTGACAAGGTATTTGACTCTCTTATGCTAACAGGTAATTCATTCCATATTCGACAAATCCGAACAAAAAGAAAAATTCTTTAAGCTAAATAATGAAAACAATTAAAATCACCTGACTAAGGTATTTGACACTCTCAGGAGACAGCTATGGCGAGTCTCGACTTAACCCAAGGGCTAGGTTTGGGGTTGCAGAAATCTATTGACCTTTTTCCAGTATTTTGATGTTACGGTTACAGTTTAGGGTTATGGTTACAGTTTAGGGTTAGGGTTACAGTTTGGTTAGGGTTTAAGCAACCACAAGTCAAGTGACAAGCATTCTCATTGCCCTCTAGCACCTCGGGGCAAGTATCCAGATGGCACTGGTCTTGCTGAGCCCAAGACTTTTTACTCTAACCTGATAATTTAAAAACTGTTAATTGCATTTTGTGCTCTAATCCCAAATTGAGCCCCACAAGGCTGTTGACAACTACCCTTCCCTTCTAAATCCCAATTCTTTATTAAGATTCACACAAAACTTTCTAGTTTTACTGATATCATAACTAGTTAACAGCTTGCATAGTTAGAGACATGAAAATAGCAATATAGTGACAAAAGGAAGATTTTATTAAGACGTCAGTTTTACTGAAAGGCACATCAAGCGTTAAATGATCAACATTCCTGAGCGGTTTGGTAGAAAAGCAAAACGATACATAATCGAAAATATTTAACTTATGTATATTCTTAAGACACTTGAAAAAGAAGACTAAATCATTAATTTCTCTTCGATACTTCTAAGGTAATAAATTTAACTTTTTAAGGCGCGCGTATTTTGTTCCAAATTGTTGATGTCTCTTTTGGTATAAGGTAGCCATACCACGTTAGCATATTCAAAGCGCGAACGAACACAAGTAATATAAAGTAATTTCTTTGTACTAATATCATTTATGTTCGTGCATGTTCAATAAAGGACATTGAGCATTCTTTGAGTTTTAACAGAGATAAGATCAACGTAATTATTCCAGCTTAAATTTTGGCTAACCAAAACCCCTTGGTCTTTCTCAACATCAACACGATCCAACTTAATCCCACCAAAATAATAGTCCCTATCGTCAATTGACGTTACACGAGAACCTTTTTCTGTATTCACCTGTTAAAATTAAGAACTTTCCCTCGAATTAAGTGCTCTGCTTTTATCAGCTAAACGCAATTAAACTTGAATCGTGGCATTACACTAATATTTAAATTCAGCCAAGCCTAAAAGCGGAGCTCGCACGTCTCGTCAACAAAACTAAAGCTGCGTGGCGTTGGCGTGCCCATGCATACTGAAAGTAGCACCTCAGTGTGCCTACGCCCGTACGGTAATGGGTCCAATTTTTTGGGCTTGATGGGTTACTACTACTATTTTGTATAATTATGGGGCTACACTGCGCGTGCTGCGAGCTCCGCTATTATATGGTTTTATAAATAAATATTTACAAAGATCACAAACTGAATGATATGCTAGACCGGGAACGCTGAACTATTAGTGTTTACTGTAACGTTAATCACTTGGCTTATCACCACTGTTTTTCTGTTATCTTAATTACTTTACTTTATTAATTAACTGTGGCATAATTTACAGAAAGCAATATCCACTGCCCGCAGTTAGTAGATTAGCTAGTCGAGGCGAGCAGTGGTTACACGTATTTTATGTATATGCCAGTACAATTGGCTCACAAGAAAGACTAGAGAAAGAAAGGAAAAAATGCTAAGTAAATAAACAAATAAATAAAAACAAATTCAATCTAATTAAGTTTACATTGCAAATATACGAAGCCGAGTTTTCAGGAAAATTTTGTTATTAAGTCGGGTAAACTAATATAATCATTTTCTTCTGAAAGTATTCGGAGTAAAGTATCGTGGACATTGGTTTTAAAGTTATTTTTGGACATTTGACGCATTTCACACGATAAACTGTTTCAGATTTTTACACTGTACCTTGAAAAAGACTTAGTATGTTTGTCTAACCTTCAGTGTTTAACATAATAGTCACCTCTTGAAGATGATCTTGAACTATATGAGTGAAAATTAGGTTTGGAAGCAAATAAGTGAGATATTTTAGTAGGTGTTAAGCTGTTAGATTTATCATGCATTAGAATAGCAACGGATTTAAAGTAGAGTAGATCCAAGGGAAGAAAGCAAGAGGAGACAAAATAAGGTACTGCATGAGAATTGTAGTCACCAAAGAACATGAGGCGGAGAGCGCATTTTTGAAGAATAAGAATTTCGTTTTTGTAAGTTCTAGCAGCTTGGCCCCATCGACTATGCCATACAATAAGAAGGGCTGAATAACCGATATGTATATGTGGTGTAAAGTATTCAGTGGTATAGTGTCTAAGGCTGGCAGTAATTCCAATTGTTGTACTTATTTTTGAAGCAGTGTGGGCGATGTGGTATTTCCAAGAAAGATTTTCATCATTAAGCAAACCAATGACGTAATTTTTGCATTCTAAAGAATTGTACGAGTTGTTAATTTTGATGGTCAAGTACTTTCAAGTTGACTTGGTGATTTAACTATTCTTGTGTTGGTCTAAAAAGGAGAAAATTAGATTTCTTTATATTAAGTGATAATTTATTTGCGATCAGCCAGTTATAAACCCTAAAAATTTCTGCAAAAACTGTAGATTCAAGCGATTTGAGATTTTTGTCAGCGTATAACAAATTGGTATCATCAATAAGTAGAAGTTCAATTTATCAGAGCTGTTAGATATATCCTTTATATAAATAAGGAATAGCAAGGGTCCTGGGACCAATCCCTGTGGGACACCTGATAACACTACTTCTTTTTTGGATATGTTTAATAAGAATTAATAAGAATTAATTTATTAGAATGGTGTACCACTCCTGAGAAGAACAATTGAGGTTAAAATGCTGTAAATTGTTCCGTGATGGGTTTCATACTAGAGCAGCACTTTGAACTATAAATGTAGTTGGAAATAAACTTGAAATGAACTGAAACAGTTGGCCGTCAATTTTCTATAGTCCCCCTTTATACTCTGTTGGCGACCACTAATACCGCTCCGTACCCCTTGAAAGAGAGCCGTCATGGGGAATAGCTTTGATGGCTGACAATTAATTTTATTAGATTTTGGCAGTTGATGGTTAAATGTCAAGGCCTTTACCGGTTGACGTTTATTATGAAGAAACATTTCTTGCCGTTCGACAAGATCATAACTGAGATCAAGCTTAGATCATGTCGAGAGTCTTGTACTCTGTCGAAAGCTATCATCGCCAGCATATCAATGATTTCTTCGAGATCAACGACATTTTTATCTATAATCGATGTTTAAAATGCTAAAGGCGAGGAAAACACGAACGTTCCAATCAAATCAATGAGAATTCTAAAAGTGCGAGATACTGAAGTGACAATCGAATGTAGGACAATTCTAAGAATGCACAAAATACTAACGTAACTTTCGAATTCGATTAAAGAAGTATCCGAAAGTGCTTTAGATTCTAACGTAACAATCAAATAAAAAAGAATTATATAAAGTGTGCTAAATACTAACGTAACAACCGAATGAGAGAGTTTTCTAAAAGACCGCTTAATACTACCGTAAGAATCCGATGAAAGAGAATTCTAAAAGTGTGAGAGATAGTAAATATATAAATAAATAAATAATTTGGCAATGGATATTCCACTGGGTGGCTCTTCTTGTCCACTGTTTCCAGATCGAACTGGAATTTGGAATGTTGGTTTTTGCGGAGGGTCGAAAACCGGAGGACCCAGAGAAAAACCCTCGGAGCAAGGACGAGAACCAACAACAAACTCAACCCACATGTGAAACCAGGTCCGGAGATCGAACCCGGACCACAGTGATGGGAGGTGAGTGCTCTCACCACTGAGAGAAGGAGAACCCTAAAGTGCGCGAGATACTAACGTAACAATCAAATGAGAGAGAATCCAAAGAGTACATAAGATACTTACGTAGCAATCGAATGTAGGTCGATCCTTATATGTGTAAGATATTAACGTAACAATCGTTTGAAAGAGAATCCTAAAAGTGTGCGAAATACGATCGTTATAGTCATTATACATTGTTTACTCATAGAAATATATCTTCCTAATAAACGTCATCCACCAAAGGCTTTGAAATTTAACCGTCCAAACTCTTTCCCAGGGTCTTTCATCCTCAAGCCTCGTGGAGCGAGAGAAGGGAGACCCTGGTTTGGTCTGGTCACGTGTTTACAAAGTAAAAAATGTCCCTAGGGAAGAGTCGTTTATCTGCTCGATTTTTGCTTCATTTCCTTTGTCATCTTCAAAATAGTCTTTATCGTTTTTTAGGTCGGCATGTTTTATAGCAGCCTTCAAGTCGCTATATCTCCGAGCAGGTATTGTAACCTCAGTTTAAAACACAAACAAGTCCAGTGTTTAGAAGCGATATATTCGAGCAGAGATGTTGTGGCCGTTTAACCGACGGGATACAGTAAATCTTTGATTTTTCATCTTCCAGGGGGCTAGAAGATGAGAGGCCCTGGGAACGAGGTTGTCAACCGTCAACTACCATAGGCGTTAAAAATTATCGGTCAACCGTCAAAATGGAAAAAAACTAACCGTCAACCGTCAGCTATCCCCCACTAAGACCCTCAAAGTAAGCGTGCTAATCTGAAGAAAAATATCTAACAGTTGGTCACAGGGGAAATGTTGCAAAATAAAAAGTTGCTGCTATTTTCAGTCATTGTCTACAAAAGAAAAAGAAATTGAAAATGACGTGTTGCATAGTGAAGAAACTTTTGACACAGGCGGCCCAAGCGTCCTGTGTGTGATTTTGCGGTCAAAAGTTCAGTAACGGCAAATAGCTTACGTATTTAGATTGAATTCTAAGCGTAAATAACATAAGCGACGAATAAAACGTGTGAAGTCTCCTTACCTTTTCCGTAGCTGCTTTGTTGCCAACAGTCGTTTTAATTTAACGCTGTTTTGGCGACTTTCTATGAGAAGCGTGCGCTGTTGGCAACAAAGCGGCTGCGGAAAAAAGGCAAGAAGACTTCGCACGTTTTATTTCTCGCTTTTGGTATCCTTTTAATTTTTTCTTAATTTTTTTCCTTTTTAACGGCTCACACTTACGCGTAAAATTTGATCTTAATATGTTAGGTATTGTCGTTAATGAAATTTAGACCCCAAAATCACACACAGTGCGCTTGGGCCGCTTGTGCTTTTGACAGATTTTTTTTGGGTCCTGCAAACTGATTATAGAAAACCTTTCTGCATATTGAAAAAATGCCTAAACAATAAAAGTTGTCACAATTACAAGCTTTTGCTGCAATGATAAAGTTGCTGCGCATTAAAAAAATTCCTGCAAAAGTAACATAAAATAAATTTAATGCGTACACATAAAATTTGCTGAGGAATCTGGAACGATCCACAATTGTTGGGAAGCCATGTCGTGGCAGAAACTGCGCGCTTGAGGACAAATATTGCCACAAGTGCAGAGATGGTCTGTGACAAAACGTCACGCTGAGTGCAATAAGAGCCAATAAAGGTTCAAAGGAAGATGAAACAAATGGCATTGCAAGTGCTACGGGTAGTGGTAGAAGAGCCTCAAGGGTTGTAAACTTTCGCTTGCAGAGGATTCCCTTTAGCGCAAGGGGGAGAATTCAATCTGAATTGGCTTACTTTTCTTTGTAGTTAATTAGACATAACAGAAATAGAGGATTGAAAGCGGTGTAGGTCATCTCGCTGGGCTTAAAAAACATGTTTCATATGTTTTGTGCGACTCTCATGGGTATGACAACTTCTGTGTGGTTTACTTTCTCTCTCACTTGTTGCCTACCGATTGTCGCCTCTCAGTGTTTCTCAGATGCTCTTAGAGCCGCGTGCTTTAGCAAAGTAATAAGAGCAAAGTAATACCTTTATATTCGTTTGATTGAAAGTATATATTAAAAGGAGAGAGCCTGGTATGTATACTGAAAAAATAACTCCGTATTTTGTTAGAGATGCCCTGTCCATTCCACGATAAAATTGCGTCTGTACAAAATCTGAATTATTTTTAATATACCTCGAGGCTTTTAAAACCTACAACTTTTTTTCGCAAAAATTTATAGGTGTTTAAAGAGGAAAGTGAATCCAATATTGAAGTAACGCAAGATATGCCAGCTATTAACAATTTTACGTTACCTGGAAAAATGCTGTTGGCGAAGACTGTTCGGGGTTGGGAATACTCCTCACCGTCTTCTTTCTTTGCGTTCAAAAGTGTTCCACATTTCATGTACACTGGTGAAGTTTCGTTTTCAAAAGGCTAAAGTACACTTGACGTTAAAACTCTTTCCCGCTTGAATGGTTGACTTTTCCAGCAGATGATTAATTACGAAAACCAAGCTTGATGGCCGACAAACCAATTGCTGATGGATTTTATTGTAAACAGAAGAGCTCGAATAATTCACGTTTCGACATCTTCAATCTATCGATGGACATCTGATTGGAATTAGGTCAACAAGAATAAAGGTGTAGTAAAAAGATAGGATCATATATTCAAAAGCAGCTGTCAGCTAAAAAGGAATAAATTCTATCGTTCTTTTTCTGTGGTATCTCTTCTTCTGCCCGCAAGTAAAATATTAATAAATGTGACATATTTGACCGTGTAAAATAATAAAAAGGATATGAATATTAGAGACCACTGCTTTGGATAAGGTAAAAACATTTTTTATAAAAATAAGGCGAGTGCAACGATGAACAGATGTTATCGTTGTTCTGCGTAGGAGGTGTGTTGTAAGAGTCTCTAATGAAGATTAACCGTCAGCCGTCAAAGGGCCTACAATGTAACCGTCAGTCGTCAATAGGGATAGATTTCTACCGTCAATCGTCAAAAAGGGTAAAATTTTTACCGTCATTCGTCAAAAAAGCAGGTCAATATTAACCGTCGACGCTTTGAAGGTGTTTCGGATCTCCCTATTTTCCCCTTCCCCTTTTCCTGCTTAACGCGAAAAGGGGAAGGTCTTAAAAGGACATTTAAACTGGTAAACCAGACTCCAGGTTACCGTACATGCTCACTTTGTGGTGATGTTTATTGCTTTTCGCCTAAACTGACTGTTTGAGAATATTCTGATATCTAATTTTTATATTTTATATTAAAAATGGGCTGACTTCTTTCATGACCCATTAATTTTGGCGGTTGACCACGCCACCCAGCGATTTTCTCCCCCTTCGACAGAAAGAAGACAAGTTTACATCATGTCGATTGTGAACCAGTATATAGAAAGCCGCCGTGAGTTTCTATCATACAGAAGATATAACTTTCGAGCGATTCAAATTTTCCTGTTGGTGAAAAGAATTGGAAGTCTACGGCAACACATTGGTTACCAAGGGATCAATGACTAGTCTAACAAATTTAAAATCGGCTTTTATGAGGTCAAGCTCTACCAACTTATATGAAAGAAAGCCTCCACACCGTTTCACATTTTGAACATGAAACCTTCAGCTTCCTGCAATCATATGCACTTTGTTCGCATCTCAAAGAAGTCTGAAGCGGATCACAAAGTGTGGTTTACCGGTAAATCCAATGAATTTATGAAGTTAACTCTCCACCCTGAGTGACAGTTTGCCTCTGTGCTTACTTGAGGGTACTTGAAACGAGAGAATTCTGTAAGGTATTGGCTCCCGCTAGCCCATCCACAGTAAATTACTTGTTTACTTAGAGTAAATTGTGTGGTAGACGACAGTATCTATTGCGATCGCCACTTAATAACTTGTAGCCACAACCTAATAAATCGCCATCGCAAAGTAATGACTTAAAGCTTAGTTTCAAAAATTTTTTCTACCAGAGTCTGCACTTTGTGTTTGGTTGCGTATACGAGTGGTTCAGAAGATGAAAGGGGCTTGCCTGTTGGGTTGCTAACTTTGAAAAGTAAGCACCAATTATATAAACTTTCTGATCTCAGTCACAGTAAAGTAAAACTCCCACTTTTATGTTCATTTCTTTATTATGGGTGAAACTGAATAAGAATGAAAAATTATCCAATTTTCTAAAAAACTGTCCGTGTGGTTGGAAAGGATTTGATGTACAAGGCTCCCAACAGTAAAACGGAAACGGGAGAATATCGACAAAATTCAGTTTACGTATGATGCACGATCCTCGCAGTAGATAGCGCTATTTAAGCAATAGCGAAAATCAGACCTGAAAAAAAAAATCAGGCCTGTACGGGACTCGAACCACTGACCTCTGCGATACTAGTGCAGCGCTCTACCAATTGAGCTAACAAGCCAACTGGGAGCAGGCCGTTAAGTTGATTCGTAATAAACCCGTGAAAGTGATAAATCAGATACAATGAAATATATGCGCTATCAGATACAATGAAATATACGCGCTATCTACTGCGAGGATCGTGCATCATACGTATCTATTACTATCTATTACCGCAGTTCAAAATATATGAACTTCATATGTTTCATTGTATCCAAAATTCAGTTTGCCGAAAGAAACGCGTTTGCGATACTAAAAGCCTTTAAATGACTTACTTTCAAATATATTCATTGTTAATGTACGAGGAAAGAGCAACTATCTGCGGCTTTGACTGCGGAAGAGACAAGCTTGATTTCTAGTGTTTGACACCTTGTAACATTATAACACGGAAGAACTACGACATCATTCGCACAGTGGTTTATGAAACAGATCAAATTCATTTCATACAATCGTATAATCACTCGTTATAATATTAATATTATAATTCGCCTTTGTGAGATGGATCTGCACGTATGAAGGCACGGCCAAAGGAAATGAAAGCGCTTTAGGCGGGCATGGTGTAGATGAGTTATAACACTGTCATATAATGCACTTCGCCCGGTTAAGGAAACGAACTGTCGGTCTTTCCTGTTTAACGATGAGTCCCTTCAGTGTTTGTTATGATTCATCCTGCTCACGAACCGATGATACATTAAAAGACGAAGAGAACTGGTTTCTAGTATCCAGTTCTTCCTGTAGCATCCGTCTGCGGGACTGTAACACGGAGATCTGCTGTCTGAGAGGTTCCACGGTATCCTCAAGGTGCTAGTAATTTGGCAGGGGAAAATGAACATTATTAGTAAAATACGAACTACCTTTATGAGGGGGTATTCCACAATTCACTTGACAAAAATTATTACAATTCATATATTACGACCTTACCAGCTTAATAAAATGAAGATTATTTAAAAACCACTCGAAAGGCTGGAAATCAATGTGCCGTATTCATGATGTTTTTAGCTGAATCTGACTGATCAAATCTGAGTTGAATTTGTTTGGAATTAAAATTCCCTTTGAGCGACACTCCTCCCTTATCAGGCGAAGCAGTGTGAGAGCGAAGTAATATATCAGTTAACCCTTTAACCAATAAAAGTGACTAGCATCAAGCTTTTTTTACAGGATATCCCCCCAATAAGTTCACTACAATCGAGAAAATGATCATCAACTACACAAACTCCTGATTGTCAAACAAATTCTCTTTGTCGGTACCTTTGGAAACGCACGGAGGACAGTTTGGAGCACAGATCTTGGGTTCAAATCCCGTACAGGCCTCATTTTCAGTACTGCTCAAGTAGTGTTCATTACTGCGAAGATCGCTTCCATATTCATTTCATAATCTGCAGTTCATTTGTATGATTTTAATACATTCACAGGCAGTAGCTTACCGATGTTAGGGTGTATAGGGGTATAAGCCACCTTTCAAAATGACATTTTCTTATTATTTATGCTGGACTTTTCTTTATGAAGTGCACTTGTGGATAACTACCTCTCGAAGAGAAGCCGGCATAGGACCTTTCACTTTCTCTTCATGCAGCAGACGCATTCTGGACTACTATGTAGCAAAATAGAAAACACGATTTGTCTTTGCATAAGACCCTGTATTAAGAAAGCCAAAGTTTCAAAAAACGACTGAAAACAAGTTTTACATGTTCGGGTCCTCCACCCCACCCCTACTGCTCCTGGATTCGTTGTTCGTATCCAGCTCTCGCGTAATTTTTTTTCATCATCTAAATGCTAACGTCGAAGTTTATTGCAAAATTAAAAGCGCGTAGAGATACAACGAGGTTTACTCAAACAGACTAGCGTGCTTTGTTTCAAGCGAAAAAAGTTCAAGAGAATGTCGACGTGAGCTTTAACACGAGTTTCGCTCTTATGAACGTAATTCGCTATTAAATCTAATGAAACTTATATCATAAGAAAGATTAGATCTTGAATTTATTCATCTTTTAGTTTCATACGATATCATTCATATCGGTGTGTAGTCGCAAATCCACAATTTATTTATAAAATCCAACGATGGAAATCACGTGAGATCCACTTACACTTCTTAACTTTTGCACGATTCGCTAAATGAAAAATATACGAGCGATAAGTAAACCTGGAAATTTCAAACACTGGATTGTCCTATTTTTACTAAAGAACTCACATTATTTAGGAGCTTTTAGTAATCCGCAGTCAAGACAATGTAAACTACAGCAAACATGGCGACCCATTTTCCTCGTGCTCGCTCTAAGACCGCTATGCCTCCTGGGAGGCACAGGCCTCCCAAAACTAGAACGAGAAATCTTTTTAGCAAATGAAAATATTCAATAAAGGGTAAAAACACGGTGGAAACCACTTAGCGAAAATCACTGGGCGAATAAATCACTCTAGTTTTGCTGTTCACAAACTGATCATTATCTTCGTGATATCCACATGTTTTATTTCGTTTAACGTTCCATTATTGAGACGCTACACCTGACTTCTGAGTCCCTTTCCCTTTTCGCAATGTACTACTGCATATTAGCTTTCATTTGATGTAAGATTCACACGAGAGGCTACACGTAACGCTTAAGTCAAGTCGCCACCGGTGCTGATTGACCTCGAGTGGTGGCGAGTTTGTTGTGGTGGCGAATTGACTGGATATTCTTTTGAATAATCAACAGTACTGGTATGGCAAACACACACGGGTTAAATGACTATGGCGACGATCTTCTCTTAAAAAAAAACACGAACCCTAGCCTAGAGATCTTACGGAAAAGTATTGTACAATTTCAACGACAATTGTTTTCTACAATGGCGTTCTTAAATCCTGTCTTTTTTCCACCGAAAACTGAAGCCGAAAACTGAGGCCAAATTGGCGACGACTATGTCACCGCCCTTTGGCGAAATTGCAGAGTGCCAGATGAAAATTCGCCAAAGGAAAGCATCGTATATCAGAAATAGGAAACGTACAATTTTTGGCTCCGTCAAATGAGAAAGACAGGCAAAAGATCCGCTTTTCCCGAAGACAAGGTAGAAACATGTGCACTTCACCATTCAACTAAATTGGATTTATTTCATTACGACAAAAATCTGACCAAACGCAGCTGCAGACGAGATAATGTGTTACAAGAACAGAGTTAGAGGTGTACAAAGTTTTCCTAAATAGAACAGTCCTTAAATTGAATTTAATTGTGTTCGGCGATCGAACTAAATCAAACACGGAAGTTCTGTTGAGATCGATTACCGAACGATGTGAGCAACGAAAAAAAGATATCACTGTTTATATCTTCAAGCTAACGTGTAATTTTCTTTTTAATCACATGGACAATAGATATACACGGTAAATATTAAAAATCTGGTTTTAATACTACAAATAAGCGACCATTCGAAATGTCAAGTGTAGGTGATCGGTTACCGGAGGTAAGGCCTGTCCCGATTGTGCTCGTAAAATGCTGGAAAGTTGCTCTCTGAAATGCCAAAAAGTTGACGCTTAAATTTTGTGATATTGTCTATGTAAACGTTAATTAACTCCCAAAGATGGGCGAAATCTAAGGATACTCTGAAAAGTAACTAAAAGAAATGAAGATGGACTTTTTGGGGCGTTATTTAAGCCGATTATACTTTTTAATATTAAATAAGGAATGTAATAGGCCTGCGAAACGTTGTCAAATGACAGGTTATGTGTTCAAAAGATTGATAAAAATCACCACTTTCAATTTGAAGAGATGAAAAATCGTGGTTCCGTCGATGGTGCATTCAAGAACAGCACATCTTTCGAAGTAATTTTTAATTTATTCAATGCCGTAAGGTAGTTCTTTGTTATATTACACTATATAGATATCTTGGGGAGACGTTAATAAACCTTTACCTATTTAGGGAGTACAGTATTGTATATTTGATTTTTTTATTTGTTGACAAACATCAGAAGTGCTAAACCACTAACTGTTTCAATTTGACAGTGCTTTTATCTCCAACGGTACAGAAGATATTTTTAAACAATTCGTTACAATGCTTACATTTCCTGAGCAAAATTAAATGAAGACGACCATACACATCAGGTCACATCTTTCGCTGAAAACTTTATCAATAATGGTTCTTAAACTATACTTTTGTCTGCCTGAGCTTCATTACACACAATCAAGTGATACAATTATAACGGAGACCAAATAGTGTATGGGTCTTCAAGGACTTCACAGGTTTTTTAAAAACATTAATTGGTCAATTTATTTGCCTGGGAATATGTAGTTTCTGAGTCTGATATTTCAGCCGTAAACTGTTTGTAACTGTTTGTAACAGCCGGTAACTGTTTGTCTGTCTTAAAACTTCTTCTACTTTGTGTTTGGCTATATGCAACAGGCAGATAACGTCTGCCATATACCTATTTCACCCTGGCGGTTTAATTGTGCAGTGGTTGATAATACCTTGTTCTACTTTTGCCATGAAAATATTTACAAGCTATGTGTGGTTTCTAAGAAACATTAATGAGTTCCCGGATGATAATAAGAACAACGACGCGCAAAACACACTTGTTGAACGTGGTCCTCTAATGTCCTACAAAGTAAGTGTAGCTTTTCAGATAGACCATGACTATTTCCATGCAACTTCTTCCCCTGGGTTGGCTTATCATTGATGACCCTTTTTTTAATTTGTTGAATAATACTTATACGACTGAGAACAGATCAGCGATGATAAAATTTTTACAATATCAATTTTAAATGGTTTTGGTAGGGTTTTATCGTCCTGTCTAACCAATGGCAAAAAAAAAAAGGTTCAATACGGTCGGTTTTCATCTTCTTGTCTAACCAAAGAAAAGTTTCAAAACGTACAACTCTGAGACCGTGCACGTTGTTGAGAATGAGGAGAGATTACAGTGGCACTACATTGACGTACAGTCTTTCTTATGCGAGTTAGAACAACAGGTGTTTCTGTCCCAATGCTTCTCCTCGTGGGAAAGGAATTTCGGCAGAAAAGACAACTGAGAATTCCTCTGAAGTCATCGTTGAATCTTTGGTTTAAACCGATAAACAGACATGGATTTATGGCACTATTGGCGTGTGATATGAAAAATAAACCGGATCCTAGGTGTTCAACTTTGAGCAAAGCTTTATAAGTGTTGTTAAACCAGAAAATCAATAAATGCTGAATATGAGCTGGCAACCAACACAACGCAAAGGTTACCGCTACGATGATGATCATGCGCAGTACTTTGCGCTTTGACAGTTCATTCTGATGTCTCTGAAGAGCTGTTGGCTCCCCTGGGATCTGGCGTGACCAAAGATGTCGACCAATAAGAACATGAACCCGTGCGATGATAACAAGAGGAACCAAATACAGTATCAAGAACATAGCTATGTAATAGGCTTTGGCGATAGAAACCTGGACACTTATATCTGAGGTAAAGAAATTCCAAACTAATCTGCATTCCCAGTGAGAACCATCAGCACTCTTTACAACATCAAGGAGCAAGAGATACGGCATAAAATACAGGGAAGATGAGATCCATATCACAGAGGTGACTAGTTTTGTGCTTCGAATGAAGCAAATGTCTCGAAGTGGATGTAAAACAGCGAAGTAACGATCCACTGTAATGAAGACAAGTGTTATGATACTCGCAGCAATGGACTGTCTCCCCACGAAGTTGACAAACTTACACGTGACTTTTCCCAGTACCCCTGGGATCCAGGATGAACCAGTATACAAGAATTTCACCTACGGGGACAGGGAAGTACACAAAAGAGGTTTTCAATAACAACCCGAGCTAATAGCGTTGGATAACAAAATGTGTTAAATTTTTAGGAGTGAGTGAGAGGTTTTTCGTAACTAAACTAAACGATGGAGTAACATTTAATAATTGGCCAACTGTTACTCACCTCGACCGGCATCATGAAGAGAGAAACCAGGAGATCTCCAACTGCCATATTTACAATTAAGAAATTGAAGTTAGTCCTCATCCTTTTACGAGAAACCACAATGTAAATGATACAGATGTTACCAAAGAAGCCAAGGACGAATATAACCACATATGCTAAAGTCATGCATACAGTACTGCTGACACGAAAGTAACCGTTAACAACTGATGAATTCATGTTTGCCACATCTAAGAAAAGAAAAATGGGGAATAAATCAGCTTCGATTTTGAGATTTCTACAATTTTCTTACAGATAATTTGTTAAGAACCTAACTTAGCTTAGCCTTGCCTGCTTAGCGACGCTGCCTTAAAGACGAAAAACCTTTTTATAGATCTCTCTTCAGTTTGCCACGATTGTACGAGGAAACCTTTCGTCCGATGTTATCGAGTTTCTCAATAACGACTTGTGAGAGGAGAGAGGCATCTGTGATTTCTTACATGAATTAATCATCGCTCGAGCAAGGTGCTTCATATAACTAGCGCCTGCTTATCTGAGTGGCCTACCAATACCGTGTGATTTGTACCCGACGTCTTTCCCCACGTAAGGTAAGGTAAGAACTTTATTTCTGTGTCAAAATCTCTAGCGTACCACGTACGCTAATTGGGGACACCTAATTACCTAGTACTAAAATCACTTTAAAAATTACAAGATATGAAATTTATATGTATGTTTGTGTATTTAAATGTTTAAAATGATGTGGTTAATTATTACATAAGAAGTAGTCTTTACATTCGATGTCCAGTAGGCTATTAAAATTAACTTGTTTTATGCGTTTTTTAAAAGTTTCCAGTGAGTCAGACAGCCAAATAAATTTTTCGAGTTTTGACCATAGTACAGGCTCTGGGCACGACAGGCTGTGTTTACCGTATGCAACTGTCCTGAATCTTGGTATTATGAAGTCTGAATTTCTTAAATTATAATGAGTACTTGAGACAGCGAATAAGTCCGTGATATACGGGGGCGCCAAACCGTTTTTGACTTTAAACATCATAATTGCTATGTCCTGTAGTTTTCGCGTGTATAGCGTAGGCAGGCTTGCTCTATGCAGGAGTTCTTCATACGATGATACATTATCACAGTAGACAGCGCGTAACTCTCGTTCTTGAATTCTTTCTAATTTTCTTGCATCGGAAGCACGACAAAAATGCCAGACGGTCTGACAATATATGAAGTGAGGTATTATTGCGAATTTGACTATGTGTAGTTTGGCAGATGTCGGAATAAGATTAGGTAATGTCAAAAGGACACTTGTTTAATAGGACGCTCTCTTGCAAACCTTGCTTATATGGCTCGAGTATGTTAGCTGTTCGTCTAACTGAAGGTAACTCCTAACGTATCGCGAAAATCACTTCACTTCTGTTGATTTAGTCTTATGCAGAGGCTGCCACGGTAGCATTACGAGTTCGTATTCATCCAAAATCTGCCAAAACAAATTTCTTCAAAATTATAGCATAAAGACTTACCTGCAATAGAAGAATTATTTGCTGCCATCGTGCTACTCATTACCACTCACTGATCAAAAATTTTAACGTCTTTTTACTGTGGTTTGAAACTGAAACAAAGCAGCGAATGTTAAAAATTGATCTTCTACAAATAAAAATTTCACCAAAACTGATGGTACAAATTAAGGCGTATTTGCTTCACCTCAAAATCAGTTCTGGAGCGATTTAAAGTGGTTCTGATACTTTGCACCATGAAAATATCTTGAACTGTTTCCAACTGTTTTTACCATTTATCAATTACCACTTTTGGCCTTTAATTTACATCTCAGTTTCATACAACCGTAGAATGAAGAAAAAAGTCTCGATTTGTTTTAGAATCGATTATCGCCGGGGTAGAGATCGAATTTATCTGATTCCCCCTTTGGGTCTCTAATATTCATATGACTCCCCTCCCCTGAATTGGCAGTCAATTTACTATAGTCCCCCTTTATGCCCTATTGGCGACGAGTGATACCGCTCCGTTGTACTTTAAAGAGGGTCTTCATGGAGAAAAGCTTCACGGTTGATGGTAATTATTTTTTCGATTTCCACAGTTGATGGTTAAACTTCAAGGCATTTACCGGTTGACGTTTATTACGAAGAAACATTTCTAGGAGTAAACAATGATTAATGAACGTTACGTTGGTATCTCGGGCACTTTTACTTTTGTATTCTGTTCCAGTTGTCATTCTGTAAAACGTAGCGAAATAGTAAGTGGTGCTATGGTAAAAGAGAGGATTGATAAAGAGAGAGAGGCTGGGTCGAGTCGGAAAACTTTTGTACAGAGTTAATTCTGTTAACTCTGTTAACTCTATTAACTCTGTTTTGTACAAATAAAAAAAAGTTGCCGTAAGAACAAAAGTTGTTGTAGTTATAAACAGCTCCTTCAATGAGAGAGGGTCTCAACAGAGTTAAACTATCAGCCATTATAGAGCTTAAAATTCAGCCGTCAAAAAGGGTGGATTTTTACCCTGAGCAACAGCTTTAGATCGGTAAGGATCTAGAAAAACAAACAAATCTCCAAATTTCCAAAAGTGCTCAGTTTACCGTCATTTTTTCTCGGGCTTTCCGAAGGAAATGCCCAAGGTATAAATTCGTTTTTTTTTTTTCGAGTTCAGTCACAAAACGTAGTTCCACTACAGCGCATGCGTGAAGTGTGAGAGCGCATGCGTTGAATGAACCTAAGAGTGCATGTTTTAAAGAAATGGCTGCCTTCTGTAGTGTGCAGGCCTCCAAGCCCACGCCAAGGCCCCAGGAGACGTAGTATTTATTATGCGCTGTAAGTGAGAACGGTGGGGTGAGAAATTAGTATAACGAACAAACCTGGCGAACTGTAAGCGAACCGTATAAGGGAACCCCTGAACATTACACCTTCGTGGACAATTCCTTGCTTAATGCACGCGGAAGAAATTCGATGGCTATGACGCTCAATATACATACCAAGTCACACATCGTTCGCGATGAACCCACATTAAAACTTGTGGAGCGTTTTGGGAACGGGTCGGCCCGCGAACTTTACGAGCGATCCGTTACGAGTGAACCTTCTATCGAGAAATATCTCATATTATGTTTACATGTAAACACAACCGCGCATTTAGAAGTGATCGAGAATCCAGTAGAATACCAGAAGCAACGCTGAACCGCCAAGAAGAAAGGGTAGAAAACTGAAGGAATTTGTTTATGAGCGTATTCGTCCAAGCATACAGAAGTCTTCTTGGCTACGTCGTTATGTGAAAGTTAGAAGAGTTACAAAGAATATTTGTAAGCTTAATACGAAGAGGGTAAGATTAAATAAAGTTACACAATATGAGAAGAAGTATTGAAGTATTGAAGCATAGAAGTTGAATTGTTCTGTGAGGGTATATCGAAGGATGATTTTTTTGAAGCATAGAGCAAGTCGGTATTTATCAATGTTTTCTTGTAATAGACCAATGAGTCTTCATAAGAGTCAGACACACGTATCAAACTATTGTAAATTTCAATTGAGTTCAGATATAGTTGCAGTGGTTTCAGAGATTTTTCTATTAAAAACAATATGGATACTTGAACAGTAATATTGCTTCAATATACTGATTTTTGACAACTTCCCTTGGGTGAACATTTAGCAACAAACCATGACTCGGTACTAATAATCGATAAAAAATTCCCTTCTCCATGTAGTTAAAGGAAAATAGGCAAGAGTACCATATAACCACATACATTATTATGCATTCAGACTGGTAGACTTTGTTTTTAAAGTTTTGTCGTGAAAGACAAAGAAGTGGAATGGATAATTAGGTATGGGGTTTGATTGTTGTCTAGTACCATAACAACATTCCTAACACTCCAGCAGAGAAAACTAAACATAAGTAGACTTATTCATTACCGGCAATGACGAAATTGCGTGACGACAGTAACAATGGAAATATGGCATTCCCCTAGAGATAACTTCAGATGTGCGATCAGTTGGAAGCCCGTGTCATTCACGCAGCTATGCGTCTAGTCACCTATAAAGCCGGCAGTTTGAAAGCGTTTTGATATGAAAATTATATTACAATCTCTTGTCCTTGAATACTGAATGATATCTGACTTCAATGATACCTTACTAACGTAACAATCCAATGGAAGAGAATCTTAACAGTGCCGTGACATGCTAACGTAACAATCGAAAGAAAGAGAATTCAAAAAGTGTGTGAGATAATAACGTTACAATCGAATGAAGGAGAATTTTAAAAGTGCACGAGATACTAACGTCACAATCAAATTAAAAGAGAATTCCAAAAGTGCGCGAGAAACTAACGTCACAATCAAATGAAAAGAGAATTCTAAAAGTGTGCGAGATACTAACGTCACAATCGAATGAAAGAGAATTCAAAAAGTGCGCGAGATACTAACGTTACAATCGAATGAAAGGGAATTCTAAAAGTGTGCGAGATACTAACGTCAAAATCGAATGAAAGAGAATTCTAAACGTGCGCGAGATACTAACGTCACAATCGAATGAAAGAGAATTCTAAAAGTGCGCGAGATACTAACGTCACCATCTAATGAAAGGGAATTCTAAAAGTGTGCAAGATACTAACATCACAATCGAATGAAAGGGAATTCTAAAATTGTGCGAGAAACTAACGTCACAATCGAATAAAAGAGAATTCAAAAGGTGTGCGAGATAATGTCACAATAGAATGAAAGAGAATTCGGAAAGTACGCGAAACACTAACACAACAATCGTAAAATGTAAGCGAGACAATAATCGCAACGTAACAATCCAGTGAGAGAGAATTCAAATAAGTTGCGAGATAGAGTTGTCACAACGCAAAGAGAGAGAATTCACAGAGTGCGCGAGATACCAACATAATAATGCACTGATGGGGAATTCGAAAAGTGTGCGAGATACTATCGTACCATTTATTATACATCGTTTACTCATAGAAATACATCTTTCTAAGAAACATCCATCATTAAAGACTCTGAAATTTAATCGTCGAGCATCATAGGCGTTAAAAATTATCCGTCAATCACCAAAATCGAAAAGAATTAACTGTCAAATTAACCAGTCATTTTCCACAAGTGGGTGGCATAATAAAGAAACCTGTGGCAGTTTTATTTTTTTTGGTGCTGCATACTGATTAAAGAAAACCTTTCTGCAAATTATAAAAGTTTGCCGCAAAAATAAAAGTTGTTGCAATTATAAACATTTGCCGCAATGCCGATATAGTTGTTACACATAAAAGAAAAAATTGCTGCAAAAAAAATAACACGATTTAATGCGCACACATTACATTTGCTGCGGAATCTGGACCGATCCACGATTGTTAGGAAGCCATGTTGCGGGAAAACCGAGCCCTTGAGGCCAAATATTGTCACATGTGTAGAGAAGATCTGCGCTTGATGAGTGCAATTGGAGTCAATAAAGGTCTAAAAGAAGATGGAAAAGATGACAGTGCAAGCGCCACTGTTGCGGGCTCAGGCTCCTCTACCGGGTAGAGGAGCCTGAGGTTTGTAAACTTTCGCTTACAGAGGATTCTCTTAAGCTCTGGTGAGAATGCGAAAATTCTCCCAGGATAATTAAAAATAAAACATGAATTAAATGCGCACACATCACTGCTTCGGAAACTGGACCGATCCACGATTGCTGGGAAGCCATGTTGTTACCCTTTCGAAGCTAAAGATGTTTTGTTCACATGAGGGTAAATATTGTCATAAGTACTGAGATGGTCTGTAAAAATGAATACGTGCTTTAGCAACGTAAAGAGAGCAAAGTAATACCTTCGTACAAATTTGATTGAAGGTATATCAAGGTTAAAAGGAGAGAGCCTGGTATGCCGAATACTGAAAAAATAACCACGTATTTTATTAGAGATGTCCTGTCCATTCCACGATAAAATTGCGTCAGTACAAAATCTGAATTATTTATACTATATCTCGAGGCTTTTCAAAGCTAAAACTTTTTGCGTAAAATTTATAGGTGTTTAAAGAGGAAAGCGAATTTAGTATTGAAGCAACGCAAGATATGCCGGCTATTAGCAATTTTACGTTGCCTGGAAAAATGCTGTTGGTGAAAACTGTGCAAGGTTAGGGATACTCCTCACCGTCTTCTTTCTTTGCGGCGTTCAAAAGTGTTCGACATATTATGTGCGCTGATGAAGTTTCGTCTTGAAAGGGCTAAAGTCCACTTGACGTTAAAGCTGTTTCCCGCTTGAATGGTTGACTTTTCCTGCAGATAATTAAGTTTGATGGCGGACAAACAGATTGCTGATAGATTTTATCGTAGACAGAAGAGCTCGAATAATTCACGTTTCGACATCTTCAATCTATCGATGGACATCTGATCGGAATTAGGTCAACAAGAATAAAGGTGTAATAAAAAGACAGGATCATATATTCAAAGGCACCTGTCGGCTAAAAAGAAAGAAATTTTCGTTTTCTTTTTCCCATGATATAATCTTTTCTGCCCGCTAGTAAAATATTGATTGATGTGACGTATTTGGCCGTGTAAAATAACCAAAACGATATGAACATTAGAGACCAATACTTTGGATAAGGTAAAACAAAAATTTTTATGAAAATAAGCCGAGTGCAAGGATTATCAGATGATATCGTTGTTCTGCGTAGGTGTGTTGTAAGAGTCTCAATGAGGATTAATTGTCAGCCGTCAAAGGGCCTAAAAATGTAACCGTCAGTCGTCAATAGGGATAGATTTTTACCGTCAACCGTCAAAAAAGCAGGTCAATATTAACCGTCAGAGGCTTTGAAGATGTTTCGGATCTCGCCGTATTTTCCCAATTTTCGCTGCTTACCGCGAAAAGTTGAAGGCCTTAAAGGATCTTTAACCTGGTAAACCAGTCTCCAGGTTTCTATACATGCTCACTTAGTGGTGGTGTTTATTGCTTTTCGCCTAAACTGACAGTTTGAAAAGATTCAATTTCAATTTTAATTGCTTATATTAAAAAAGGGCTGACTTCTTTCATAACTCATTAATTTTGGCGGTTGACCACACCACCCAGCGATTTTCTCCTCCTTCGACAGAGACAAGTTTACATCATGTCGAGTGTGGAGCGGTATGTAGAAAGCCGCCGTGAGCTTCTGTCGTAAGAAGAAGATGAACTTTCGAGCGCATCAAGATTTCCTGTTGGTGAAAGCATGACGAGCTTTATGCGACTTTGAAATTCACAGCTGGGTATGGGTTCTAATTTACGGGGAAGTCAAGAAAATCGAATTAGCAAAATTACAGATCTGTCATGACTGCACAGTTTGCGGTGGATGAAGGTGCTAAGTATATCTTGAGTGCGCTGTACAAATGAAAACCAGATCATGTATCTATAAATGGTTTGTTGTTGAGCAACGCCATCAATCAGTTTATTGAACTACAATTGAGATATATGATTATAATCGTAACCGGATCTGTCAACTGCGAGTAAGCGAGCCAGGGGGGCCAGAAAAAACCTGCCTCAAAAAACCCTGTAGGGAAAACACAGGACAGGAAATCTGGGACGGGCCAGGTACCTTTTACGTCCCCCGCCAGGACTTCTAGGCAACAGCAAATAGATGGACATAATAAATACGATAAATAAATTGATTGCAGTAAATAGTAAACTAGAACTACAATAGTTATAAACTAGCAAAAAAGCACAAAATAATCGCAAACTAATGACAAGAATAAACTGTAAACTAGTGTAAAGTATACCCTCGCAACAAAAGCGATTTTGAAACACTTAAACGATCTTTAATTGTATGTTTAATGTATCTGTCCTTCGAGGAAGGACACCTCCACCCAGCATGCATATCCAATAAATCGCCCGGTATGCGCCTACAAGCGGCGTTCGACGCTGCACCTGACCTCATACTATGCGTGCCGTACTTTGAAACGTCGTCAACAAAAGGCCGGATGTACTTCTTGAATTCCTCTGTAAGAGTAGAATTAGACACGTCCTTGCTAGCGTGGAAGTACTCGCCAGATTTGGACTTCACAATACGACGAACAAGCGGAAGCGATGAATTAGACTGCGACAAAACCTGAATAATTCGCTCAGTAATAGCAACTGGGCACGTAGATTTCCCAGACCTGGCAAGATAAGAGGTGTGACCTTCCCGATACTGGTCATTTTTCGCTTGGAGACATAAATAGACATATGGTCAGCATTAATGGTCACATCCTTAAGGCAAAAACTGTTAATTTCATCAATACGAAAAAACCCATAGAAACCAACTAACAATATGAACAAAAAACGAAGAGTGGCAAGAGAATTACTCGCAACATAACATTCGGCAATTGCCCGCAGCGTGTCTACGGATAAAGGCTCCTTCGGGTTAACAGGACGCGCCAATTTTCTTTTCGCGCCCTCAAGAGAAGATTTCACAAGGGGATGGTTGGCAGGACATATTTCTAGCCCAGCCATAGAGTGGGCCCACTTAATGCCATAAGCAACAGCTTCTATTGGGGAGACACCCGTATTGTTCGCAAGGCAAACGTTCGTAATTTCTGTAATAAAAAGTGCAATGTACAAGGGCTTCGCCGGAATGACAGGGACGTCAATCTTCGAGGACATCCGCGCCATCTCAACCAGCCTGACTTGTACTTGGTTAAGGTAGACGGATCCCAACTGCAAATGAAGAAGATCTGGAACCAAGCTGCGTAGTAATGGGTCCTTCAAGGCTGCCGCGTCGCTCCAAATCCCGGAAATTAAAACATCTGAAAAACAAAAACACAAGGTGAACGAAACGACAACGGAAAACTGAAAAAAGCAAGCTCATACAGAATGGCAATATAGGTATAAGAGGATATTCCAAACGCGATGGTCGGCTGCGCAGCATAAACTTACCCATACCTACTAAATTGCAAAGTGAATCCAGGTGCCACTACAGGCCAGGTGCCATTACAGGCCAGGTGCCATTACAGGCCAAACAAACGCCCCATCGCGCCGAACATTAGCTAACTTAGGCCTCAAGATACGCCACATAAGACTAAAAACATACGCCAAATCAGGCTCTAAAATGCGCCAAAAAATCCAAATATGCGTAACCAAAAAAGATAACGGAAAAAGTGCACCGCCGGGTTCAAAAAGTATGCCACGAAGGCTAGACAACTCACCTAAAATCTAAACGCAAAGCCAACATTCTGAACTTCGGACAACGACGAAAAATAGAAGGTCGAGACTTCTAGATCTGCTTCTGACCAGGACCCTCCAATAGTAGATCCTCGACTGCAGGAAGAACGAACACTTCCGCGACATACGAGCTAAATCGAGAAGACCCTTCATGCAAGAAAGGCCAAAAATGAGCGGAGGGCCATTCGGGGATGATCGATGTCCCGCGGCCAAAGCAAGACACGAGATGAAGAACAGAATCGACGATCAGACTAACCGGGGGACATATCCAGTTGTTTTCGGCGCTCCAGTCTTGTGCCAATGCGTCGACCCCACTGCGTCGACCCCACTGCAGTTCATTATGAGATGTTTATTGTCTTCCACCAGTGTCACGGGAAGAACTGAGAAGATCATATTTTCGGTTCTACATGATTAGCTGATTTAAACAGTAAATTGCTCTCTCTTCAAAGCAATAAGCCATAAATCGTAAAAGGAGATAAATCAACTATGTATCATTACGAATATTGAGCTACTAAGATACTCTGAAAAAAACAATAAGTAGCACTAGGAAACATCGGGTCAAAATTGAATCAAAATCGGAATTCTATTGTAACATTCACCCACTCACACACTCACTCATCTCGATCACACATGTGGCTTTGCCTCGGAGGCAATAGCCACAAAAATTATCTACTGGGCATAATTCGCTGATTCAAACGGTAAAATGCTTTCCCTTCAAAGAAAAAAAATTTCATCCCAGTTTTCAAAATAATACAATAAGTAGTACCGGGAAACATTGTGATCACGTGCTAATTACGAGTAACATTCGAAGTGATCCGAAAAATCGTTACCAAGCGTTGAAGGAGCAAAGATGTTCCGAAACAAACAGAAGCCAACAGCGAGGAATATCGCGTAAGACTCGGCGGAATTTTTTGTGGGTTAAGAGGTCGTTCATATTATATTTTTCACTCAATCAGTCACTCAACAGGACAACATTATGAGTTGCGGCAGGGAGAAAAGTTGTTGTAATTATAAACAGCTGCTGCAATGAGATAGGGTCTCAATGGTGTTTAACTGTCCACCTTTATACGGCTTAAAATTTAACCGTCACCCGTCAAAAAGGATAGATTTTTACACTCAACTGTCAAAAATACAAATCAATATTACCGTCAAACGGTCCAAAATCTCTCTATCTTAGCTGCTTGCTAACAACAGTTTAAGATCTGGAAGAATCTTTAGACTGGTAAACTAGTCTCCAGATCTCCAAAATAACGCTCCGTTTACCGTCATTTTCAAATACAAATCCGGCAGTTTGATTTTTGAATGTTCAATTCAGTACTTGAATATTGAAAGATAACTGACTGTATTGATAACTTGTCTTCGTACTCGCCAATACGCCACGCTACGAAGATCATACTTAGAGCATGTCGAGTCTCCTAAAATCTGTCGAGAGCTTTCATCGTAAAACTCCTCAATCGAGTTTTCACCAGCATATTAATCATTCCTTCAAGATCAACAACGTCTTTGTCTTTTATCGATAATTAAATTGCCAATAGTAAGGAAAACACTGAAGTTAACGTTCCAATCGAATAATTGAGAATCCTAAAAGTGCACGAGATACTAATGTAACAATCGAATGTGGGCTGGACAATCATTCGTATGCGCAAGTTGCTAAAGTAACTTACGAATGAAGGAGTATCCTAAAGTGCGTTAGAGAAAACCTAAAAGTGCGCGAGATACATATCTAACAATCGGATGAAAGATATTTCAAAAAGTGAGCTAGATACTAACGTAACAATCGAATGAAAGAGAATCCCAAAAGTGCGCGAGATACTAACGTGACAGTGAAATGAGAGAGAATCCTAAAAGTGTGCAAGAGACTTACGAAACAACCCAGTGAAAGAGAATCTTAAAAGTCGCGAAATACTAACGTAAAGATTTAATGAGTATATCCAAAAGGCGTGCGATATACTGAAGTAACAATGATGATGAAAGAGAATCCTGAAAGTACGCGAGATACAAAAGCAACAATCGATTCTGTAAGTCAATTCTAAAATGCGCAAGATAAAAGTAACAATCCTTTGAAAGAGAAATTCTAAAAGTCCGCGAGATACAAACTTAACAATTCAATGAAAGAAATTTCTAAAAGTGCACAAGATACTAACGTAACATTCATCAGCCATTTAAGGTTCTGAAATATCACCGTCAACTGTTCTAGTCGTTAAAAATCCGTCAATCGTCAAAATCGAAAAAAATTAACCTCCAACCGTCAAAGCTACCCCCCATTAAGATCCTCAAAGTAAGCGTTCTAATCTCAAAAAAAATTATCGGCGGGCCACTGGGACATGCTCCAAACATGACAGCTGCTGCTATTTTTAGTTATTGTTCACAAACAAATGAACTGTGTTGCATAATGAAGAAACTTGTGGCAGTTTTTTAGGTGCTGCAAATTAATAAACTCATTTGATTAAAAACCTTTCTCCAAAATAAGAAACCTTTAAAATCATAAACATTTGCTGCAATGATGAAGTTGCTACGCATAAAAGAAAAAAAAGCCGCTGCAAACACAAAATATGATTTGACGTGCATACATAAAATTTGGACCTAATCCGGACCGATCCACGATTGTTAGAAAACCATATTGTTTCCATTTCGAAGTTAAATATGTTCTGCTCTACTTGCGTGGAAACTGCTCGCATGAGGGTAAATATTGTCACAAGTGCAGAGATGGTCTATAACAAAACGTCACCCTGAGTGTAACTAGTGTCCATAAAGGTTCAAAGGAATACGAAAAAGATGGTAGTGCAAGCGCCACTGGTAGTGGTAAAGTTGTGCCTCAAGGCTGATAATTTTCTTTTGCAGAGGACTGCCTTTAAGGCCGTGAGGATGCGAAAATCCACCTTGAATTTCCTTACTTTTCTTTGTAGTAAATTAGATATGAATAGAAATATAAAATTGAAAGCGGTGTATGACATGTTTCATATGTTTTGTGCGACTCTCATCGGTACGGAATTATCTGAAGCTTGAATAATCAGTTCACGGACTTCTGTTTTCTTAGAAACCATTACACGTTCACTTTGGGATTCCTCGCTTGGTTGACTTAAAAAAAAAAACATACCGCCGTGAACAGACTAAGGAACGACACATTCAAAATCTATTTCAAAGAAACGTCCCTTGTTGTCTCCTCTCATATTATGAAATAGAGCGAAGTTTCAAGAAACAACTGAAGTCTCTTAACAGTTATTTTACGTCATCTATTACAATGCGAGCCCTCTGTTACCTTTGTCTCTTTCTTGCCACTTCCCAGCTTTCGCCACCGAATGCTTCTCAGTTGGCCTTTAAAGCCTCACACTTCACTGAAATGTGATGGCAAAGTTAAGAGAGCAAAGTGATATCTTCATATTTGAGAGTTTTGATTGAAGGTCTCTATTAAAACGAGAGCATGTATGACATACGACTCTTTAATTGTTGGTGAGATGTCTTACCCTTTCCACTATAAAACTGCGTCGGTACAAAATTTGAATCAAATCATTTTTCTAACAGTTAAAGATCATACAAAGCTGCAACATTTGTGTAAACATTTTATGGGTGTGTGGTATTTGAAATTCAGTGTTGCAGCAACGCAGAATATGCCAGCTATTAACTATCTCACGTTACCTAGAAAGATGCCGTTGGAGAAAACTGGACAAGTTTGGCAATACTCTTTATCGTCTTCTTTCTGAGCGTTTAAAAGGGTCCGACATTTCACTGTACACTGTTGAAGTTTCTTCTTGAAAATCTAAAGTACACTTGTCATCAAAGCTGTATCGCGCTTAAACGGCTGACTTTTCCTGCAGATAAGTAATTGTTCAAAGCAAGCCTGATGGCGGACAAATAGATTGCTAATGGATTTCATCATGGAAAGAAGAATTTGAATAATTCATGTTTCGGCGTAACAATCTATTGATGGACATCTGCTGGGTTTAAGCCAACGAAAATAACGGCGTAAAAAATACAAGGAAATATATGCAAAGGCACCTGTCAGCTAAAAAGGAATAAATTTTATCTTTCTTTTTCCACGGTATATTTGCTTCTGCTCCCCAGTCGCTAATAAAATGCAGACATGTTATTCACCAACCGGGAGGTCCGTATTAGGAAAAACTGTGCCCGAGGTCTTGGATACCGCCGTACGCCGAGTGTGGTACTCAAGACAGAGAGCACAGTTTTTTCCCAATACGGACCGACCTTGGCTGGTAAATAACATTTTTGTTTTTTTATAACACTTAACAATATGCTTGCCGAAAGAACCCAAAAAGATTTAGGGCTACAATTACGAGTTTGATTATGAAACTATCCTCCATAAAGTTATATTTTTTTCTCCGCGAGTAGATAGGTTAAAGAAAACAGATGTTATCAAAATTAAATAGAAAGGCTTTACCGAAACATTTTTATTAACATAATGGTAAAGGTGACTCACAAGGCTTCCAAGTAAATTTTTAAACATTTTTCATTAAAAGTATCTGTCACGATCTGACGCCTGTCAATTGGAAAGGGAAAAATAAGTGCATGATTGTTTTTGAAGGTTTACGGTCACTTCTCCACCACAACAAACTCGCCACCACTCGAAGTCACATCGCCACCGTTGGCGATTTAACTTAAACGTTAAGTGTAGTCTCTCGTGTGGCACTTACATCAAATGAAATCTAATATGTAGTAGTACACCGCGAAAAGGGAAAGGGACTCAAGAAGTTAGGGGTAGTGTCTCAATAATGGAACGTTAAACGAAATAAAACATGCTGATGTCACGAAGATTATGATCAGTTTGCGAACAGCAAAACCAGAGTCAAGTATTTGCCGAGTGATTTTCACTGAGTGATTTCTGCCGATATGAATAATGTTGTATGAAATTTACACCATATAAGTGCTAAGAAGTAGAAGTATAATGCGAAATTAACAGCGCTTACAAATACAGCGAAGTTTACTCAAACAGACTTTGAGGTCCTTTGTTTTTTGCTTGTAAACCCTTTGTAATTGTAGCCCTAAATCTTTTTGGGTTCTCTCGGCAAGCATATTGTTAAGTGTTATAAAAGCGCAAAGAATATCGAGGTGAGCTGTAACACGAGTCTCGTTCTTATGATCGCAATTCGCAATTAAATCTAACGAATCATACGAAAGGTTACATCTTGAAGTTTATTTATCTTTTAGCTTTTATGATTCAAAATTAATAGTGCGTGCAAACACGGCAAAATTTGGCAGAAAGCGACTTGGCCTCCTCTAGGAGTCCCTTTGTGCTTGAAACAAAGAGTTAACCAAACAAAGAAAGGACGTCATTGAAGACGATTATCCTTTGTAATATTAAATAAGGACCGTAAAGGCCTGTGAAACGTTGTCAAATGACAGGTTAATTGTTCAAGAGCTTGGTAAACATTCTCGAAGTTTGCATAAATTGAAATTTTCAATGAGATCACTGACTTTTTTTGTGATTGAAATGTGCTCAAAACCTCAATATAACAGTGATCTGCTGAAAACCATTAAGAATTTGAAGAGATGAAAAATCGTGGTCCTCTCGATGGTTCATTCAAGATCTGCACTTCTTTCTAAGGAATTTTTAATTTACTCAACCGCTTAAGGTAGTTCCTTGTCATATTATACAATGTAGATAACATGGGGAAACTTTGCTGAAACTTTGCTTACTTGGGGAGTACAGTATTGCATAGTTGCTCTACTATTTGTTCACAAACGCTAGAAGAGCTAAACCACTAACTGTTTCAATTTGACAGCACTTGTATCTCCAACGGCACAGATATTTTTAAACAATTAGCTACAGTACTTACATTTCCTGAGCAAAATTACTCTAAGACAACAATACAAAAGAGCTCACATTTTTCTCTGAAAAATTTATCAATAATGGTACCTAAACTATACTTTTGTCTGCCTGAGCTACATTATACAAATTCAAAGTGATACAATTAGTACCGAGACCAAATAATATATGGGTCTTCAAGGACTTCATAGGTTTTTTTTAGAAACATTAATTGGTCAATTTATTTGTCTAAGAACAAATAGTTTCTGAGTCTGATATCTCAGCCGTGAATTGATTGTATCGTGGTAGCTGTTTAACCGTCTTAAAAATTCTTTATTGGCTATATGCAACAGATAGATAACGTCTTTCATATACCTCTTTCAAACTGGCGGTTTAATTGTGCTCTGGTTAACAATACTTTGTTTTAATTTTTGCCATGAAAATATTGACATGCTATATGTGGTTTCTAAGAAACATTAATGAGTGTCCGGATGATGATAAGAACAACGACACGCAAAACACACTAGTTTAGCGTGATCCTCTAACGTCCTACAAAGTAAGTATAGCCTTTCGTATATACCATGATTATTTCCATGCAAAGCTTTTCCCCTGAATTGGCTTATCATGTATGAACCATTTTTTCATTTGTTGAATAATACTAACACTACTGAGAACAGATTGGCAATGATAAAATTTCTAAAATATCAAGCTTTAATGGTTTTGGTAGGTTTTAATCGTCTTGTCTAACCAATAGCCAGAAAAGATTGAATACGATCGGATTTTATCGTCTTGTCTAACTAAAGAAAAATTTCAAAGCGTACAGCTCTGAGACCGTGCACGCTGTTGCGCGTGAAGAGGGATGACAGTTGCACTACACTGACGTACAGTCTTTGGTATGCGAGTTAGAAAAATTGGTGGTTCTGTCCCAAAGCTTCTTCTCAGGGGAAAGCGATTTCGGCAGAAAAGACATCTGAGAATTCCCCTGAATTCATTGTTGAATCTTTGGTTTAAACCAATAAACAGACAAGGATTTATGGCACTATTGGCCTGTGATATGAAAAATAAACCGGAAGTAAGGCGTTCAACCTCGAGCAAAGCTTTCAAAGTGTGAGTAAAATAGTATATCAATAGATGTAGAATGTGAGCTGGCAACCAACACAGTGCAAACGTCACCGACACGATAATGATCATGCGCAGTACCTTGCGCTTTGACAGTTCATTCTGATGTCTCTGATGAGCTGTTGGCTCCCCTGGGATCTGGTGTGACCAAAGATGTCGACCAATGAGAAAATGAACCCATGCGATGACAATAAGAGGAACCAAATATAGTTTCAAGAACATGATCATGTAATAGGCTTTGGCGATGGAAAGCTGGACACTTCCGTCTAGGGAAAAGAAATTCCAAACCAATCTACATTCCCAGTGAAAACCATCAGCACTCTTTACAACATCCAGGAGCAAGAGATACGGCAAAAAACACAAGGAAGACGAGATCCATATCACAGAGGTGACTAGTTTTGTGTTTCGAATGAAACAAATGTCTCGAAGTGGATGCAAAACGGCGAAGTAACGATCCACTGTAATAAAGACAAGTGTTATGATACTCGTAGCAATGGACTGGCTCCCCAAGAAGTTAACAAACTTACACGTGACTTTTCCTACTGCCCCTGGGATCCAGGACAAGCCAGTATACAAGAATTTTACCTAGGAGGACAGGGAAGTACATAAAATAGGTTTTTTAATAACAACCGGAGCTCATAGCGTGGGAATACATGATGTGTTAAATTCCTGGGAGTGATTGAGCGCGATTTTCGTAACGAAACTAAACGAGGAGGTAACATTTGAAAATTGGCCAACTGTTACTCAACTCAAACGGCATGAGGTAAAGAGAAAGCAGGAGATCTCCAACCGCCATATTTAGGACTAAGAAATTGAAGTTAGTCCTCATCCTTTTACGAGAAACCACAATGTAAATGATACAGATGTTACCAAAGAAGCTGAGGACGAATATAACCACATATGCTAAAGTTAGCCATACGGTACTCCTGACAGGAAAGTAACGGTTAACAACCGATGAATTCGAGTTTGCCACATCTAAGAAAAAAATGTGGAGTAAATCAGCTTCGATTTCTATAACTTTCTTACAATAATTTTTTGAGAACCTAACTTAGCATAGCCAAGCCTGGATAACTTTTGTCACGGCTGTACAGAAAATCCCTCGTGTCTGATGTTGTCGAGTTTCCCAATAACGTGAGGAGAGAGAGGCATTTTTGATAAATAACTTTGGTCGAGTAAGGCGCTTCATATAACTTGCGCTTGCTTATCTGCTTGAATGGCCTACTAACACCATGCGATTTGCACCTGACGCCTTTCCCCACGTATCGCAAAAAATCACTTCGCTTCTGTTGACTTTGTCTCTTGCAGAGGCTGCTATGGTTACATTACGAACCTTTATTCACCTAAAATGGCCAAAACAAATATCTTCAAGATAATAGCAAATAAAAACGTACCTGCAATAGATGAATTATCTGTCACCATCATGCTACTTATTGCCACCGAGTGATAAAAAAATTTTAACCGTCTTTTTACTGTGGTTTAAACCTGAAACAAAGCCGAGAATGTTACAAATTAATTTTCCACAAATTAAATTTTCACGAAAAATTAATGGTACAAAATAAGGCGTATTTCCTACACCTTAAAATCAAGTATGCACCAATTATGTGAATACTATGAATTGTTTGCAGCCGTTGTTTTGATCTATCCTTTTGGCCTTTACATCATCGCATACAACTACAGAATGAAGAAATTAATGCTATTTACTTTAAGAACCGATGATTATTTATCGCCGGGTGGATCGGAGCGGTGGGGTAGGTTTGGAGGATTTTAGTGGTGTCACGAGAGAACTTATTTGATCCCCTTAGGTTCTGTATTATTCCTAAGATCCCCCACGAAATTGGCAGTCAATTTTCTATAGTCCCCTTTTGTACTCTGTTGGCTAGAACTGATACTGCTCCGTTACCTTTGCATAAGGGTCTTCATGGGGAATAGCTTTGACGGGTGATAGTTAATTTAGTTTCGATTTTGACGGTTGACAGTTAAAAATTCAGGGCCTTTACCGTTTGACGTTTATTAGAGAGAAATATGTCAATCAGTAAACAATTAAGGATGAACGTTACATTGGTATCTCGGGCACTTCGACGATTCTAGCCTGTTCCAGTTGTCATATAGTAAGACGGAGCGAAATAGTGAGCGGTGCGATGGTAACAGAGGAGAGAAAAAGCGAGAGAGGCTTGGGTCGAGTCGGAAAACCTTTTTGCGAAATAAAAATAAGCAGTGAAGACTGTATATGACGGCTGCTGCCTCCTATCACATATTTATGAGTACGCTTTTCCACATGAAAAAGATGATTCAAGAATATTTAACAATTATTCGCCGAAGGTGAGGTGAATATCGTCCAATAATCTCCGAGACGAAGTCGATTGGATTATTCGACAATATTCACCGAACCAGAAGCGAATAATTGTTTTAGTATAACTTCAGAGCTGAACAACAGAGAAATTTCTAAAATCATAACATTTTAGTAACATTTATTAACATTTCATTTTAACATTTTATATAAATCGCGTGGAGCGATTCATATAGCGTCATATAAGGAACCGCTCGACCAATCAGATCGCTGGAAACTCTTTGCTCAGCTCTGAAATTATACTAAAGTGACTTATTGACACTCAACCAATAATTGCATTGTAGAAAATAATAATATTTATGATAAGAATAGTGAAGATAATAGTAATGATTATGACAAGAGTAATAGAAATGATAAGTTACATGGGCTAGCTCAAGAACCTCACTGTTTCTATATCGGTATTTCCTCTCGGCTCCAATAATGATAAATCTAGGCTTTAATTTAATTTTGCTTACTAAGTGTAAATTATTTTCTTATTTTAATTGTTTTCCAATTTCGATTTTGTGAGACGTTTTTTAAAACTACAGAGATGGTCTGTGACGAAACGTGTCAATAAAGTATCCAAAGAAGACGAAAAAGATGGCAGTGCAAGCGCCGCTGGTAGTGGTTGAGGAGTTGTTAACTTTCGCTTGCAGCGGATGCCCTTTAGCGCCAGTGAGAACGCGAAAATTCACTCTGGATTGGCTTACTATTCTTTATGGTCAATGAGATATAACAGAATTATAGAATTCAAAGCGATGTATATTGCACGTCGCTGGGTTTAGAAATATGTTTCATAGTTTTGTGCGACTCTCATGGGTACGAATTTATCTGAAGCTCGCATCTGATCAGTTCACGACTTTTGTTTTCTTGGAGGCCATTACACGCTACCCTCGGGATACCTTGCTTCGTTGACCTACAAAAAAAGAACACAGTCGTGGACAGACTAAGGAATAACAATTGAAATGTATTTCAAAGAAACGTCCCCTGTTGTCGCCTCTCGTATTATGATATAGAGGGAAGTTTCAAGAAACAACAGAAGTCTCTAAACAGTTACGTTACGTCGTCTGTTACGATGCGAGCCCCCTGTTAACTTTCTCTTTCAATTGCCATATCCCAGCTTTCGCCTCCGAATGCTTCTCAAATTGATTTTAAACTTCACATTTCACTGAACTGCGATGGCAAAGTTAAGAGAGCAAAGTGATGTGCTCATATGCGAGAGTTTCATTGAAGGTCTCCACTAAAACGAGAGCATGGTAGGTATATCGTGCGACTCTTTAATTGTTGGTAAGATGTCTTACCCTTTCCACAATAAAACTACGTCGGTAGAAAATTTGAATAAAATCATTTTCTTACATTTCAAGAAAAAACAAAGCTACAACTTTTGCGCACACATCTTGTTGGTGTGCAATATTTAGAATTCAGTATTAAAGAAATGCAAGACATGCCAGCTATTAACAATTTTACGTTACCTGGAAATATTCAGTCAGCGAAAACTGCTGGCAATACTCTTTACCGTCTTCTTTCTTTGCGTTCAAAAGTGTTCCACATTTTATGTACACTGCCGAAGGTTTCGTTTTGAAAAGTCTAAAGTACACTTGACGTTAAAGCTGTTCCCCGCAAGAATGGTTGACTTTCCTGCAGATAATTAATGGTGAAAAGTAATCCTGATAGCAGACATACAATTTACTCATGTGTGCTATAGTTGACAGAATAGTTTTAATAATTCACTTTTCGACATCTCCAATCTATTGATAGACAGCTGCTTGGAATTAAGTTAACAAGAATAAAGAGCAAAGAAAAATACAGGAACATATATTCAAGGCACCTGTCAGCAAAAAAGGAAGAAATTTTATCTGCCTTTTTTCCATGGTTTATTTGCTTCTGCTCGTTAGTAATATATTGATAGATGTGACATATATGTAAATAAGTAAAAGGACATGGACAAAAAAGCAAACAGGAGACGACATTTATGTCAGTACTGTCGTCAAAGGTATTATTAGGTTATATATAAGCTTCTAGGTGAGATTGTTGTTAGGTTAAGTTGTGGGTTAAGTTGTAGGTTAAGTTGTAGGAATAAAATATAAATAGGTATTTTAGTATTATTCAATAAACAGTGGCGTTACCCTCTGTCGATGTGGTTCACTGCCTCTCCCCTGGATAAATTGAGTCTCTTGCATGCGTATTTGAAATTTGCATACTGCATGTTAGTCTTCCTCGCAGCCGTTTTTAGTCTCGTCACGCAACGCTTCTCCCCACAAACGGCTGCTCACATTCGAACAACATTCCTTTCCCTTTGTTGTCTTTGCACCAATGTGGGGAGAAGCGTTGCGTGACGAGACTAAAAACGGCTGCGAGGGAGACTAACTGCATGTTGACAAGTATTCCCACAGCCTAAAAAGACGAACGACTTCATTTGACAACAAAAATTTGTAATAACGCGAATAACAACTTAGGATCAAGTTATAACTTTGAAACTGAGGAGAATTTGCTACCTTTCTATAATATCAAGAAATGGATAGATATTCTAGTCTTCTCAGATAACGACGAATAAACCGTTGACCCCGTCTTCTGCAGGGTTAGAGGTAGGAGACGTTAACTTCCCACGCACGAGATTAGTGTGGTGGATGTCCTCGCCTGGGGTGGGATGGGTGGGTGTTCACAGGGCCCCATTTAAACTAGCTATCTGTTAAACTGGGCTACCCCTGTATAAATATTCGTAAATACATACATAGATAAATACATTGAAATGAAATGAAATTAAATCTCGAGGCCATTAAGACCATTAAATGAAAGATGTAGGAAGTCGGACAAATTTTTTTAATAGCCTCTATACACACTATATACGTGGATTTAGAACAGAAAGATTTTTTTAAAAAAGCTAATCTATCTCGGTTGGCACTCACATTGCGTTTACTTTCTCTTTCAAAAGCTTCTGCAATCCAACTTCCATAATTTGTATCTGGGTTGGATCCAGGATTTAGTCAAAGGGGGTTCGGAGAATTGCCCGAGGGCATGCTCTCCCGGGAGATTTTGAAAATTAGGCCTTCGGAAACATGATTTCCAGCAGTTTGAGGGATAATTTAGGGTGTTCAACCGAACCACCCGAACCACCCCTGGATCCGCCCCAGTTTATTGTGAAAAGGAAAATATCAGTAAAGAATATCAGTAAAAAAAAGTTAATGTTATCGCGCCGTGGAAATGGAGCTCCTGCAGTACATCGGTGTCACTTCAAGGGTTCCTCATGACGCGCTAACACAAAACTTTTTTCGTTGATTTTTTTTTTTGTGACTCACGCGATGGACCTCGCCGAAAAGGAGAGACTGCTCCTAGTCTAATTTCAGACCGATATCGACCTTAAATCAACCTCTCAGATAGAAACAAAAAACAAACAGGCTCGTGTAGAAGGGCTGTAACACTCTGGCTAGGAAACTCCTAATCTAATAATTAGGTAACTTTGAGGCAGTCTTACAACACCCTTCCCCCCTCACACAAAGCAATGATAGCATCTGTTAGCTATTGCTCTCGCTTTATTTTCGTGAAAAATCTGTTCAGCCTAACCAAAGTGTTGGTTTCTAATATTTATGTACTTTTAACTATTTTACACGGCCAAGCATGTCACATCTATCAACATGTTATCGGCAAACAGAAACAAATATACCGAGGAAAAAAGAAAAATAGAATTTCTTCTCTCTTAGAGCAAGTGCCTTTGAATATATCTTCCTATTTTCTTTTTACAAAGTTATTCTTGTTGGGTTAATTCCAAGCCGGTGTTTATCGATAACTTGAGGATGCCGAGACGTCTTAGTTATCCACAGGAAAAGGCAAACATTCAAGCGGGATACAGCTTTTACACCAAGAGTACAGAATGTTAGGCTTTTAATCCATGTTCCCAATTCAAACTCTACGGTACACAAGTTGGGCTTAGTCAAAGGGTTCGAGAACTTAGGTGCAGAGGGATGTTGAATTTCAGGAGTATAGTTAATCCCCTTTTGGCAGAGTGCAACCATCATCGGTAGCATAGGCAGGAAGTACACATCATCACAATCAGCCTATTGTAATATTCTCTGTTGTACATAGTTTTCACCCGTCAACCACATCACGGTAAATTATTGTAATAAGAACTATAGCTTCGGAATAGCATTCGATAATGACTAAAATATGAATTTCCTTAAAATTAGTCCTTCGTTTATGTCTCATGTGAACAATTATTGGGTGATTTTGTGTCCGAATTAAAGAACAAAAAGTTGTAAACTTGAAGGATTGAAAATCCTAGGTTTAAAATTCGGGCGTGTACCGAGTCTAGTCTTGTCAAGTCTTGTTAATTGGGAATGGTCGCCACGAATGAACAACGAACAGGATAACTGTATTTACGAAGTGCAGTCACCTGTGGCTGTAATCAACAGTTGATAATCTGGCATGTTATCGATCACTGCACTGCAGTGGAACCTCGGTATAACGAACGATACTTCAGTTTCAGCCTGGTTAAAGTTACAGTAAATTGTACGCCACAGAACCTCGATGTAGCGAACCCTCGACATAACGAACCAATATCCCCAGTCCCTTGTCACTTCGTTAAATCGAGGTTCCACTGTACGAAAATGGCTGAAGAAATGTCATAATTTGGAGTGGGAGCTATTTTCAGAGCTCAAAGAGCCCCTGCTCCAACCTTAACTCCCTCTTATGGTTGCGCTATTTGTTGATGGTGACGATCATAACTTTTCCCTGAAAATATCCGAGAATCTTTTATGGGAATGGAGGAGGATGGAGAGGGATTATAAGAAGTCGTTTGAAGTTCTTCGAGATAACCTGCGAGCGATCGTTTTATCAACTTGAATAATCCTCCTTCGACTGAGTTATAAACAAACTAAACTATAAGACTGAGATATTCTTGAAGTAAATGAAAGGAGAACCAAGGAGAAAGCCGAGACTAAGACGAAGCTAACACTATCCCCAAACAATGACACAGAAAAAGCTTTATGAAGTCATCACACAAATGAAGTAAACACAAAATCAATCAAGTAAACAGATCCTGAAACTTAAGGCCACGGTGTAAGAGCAAGTAGTGAACTTGTATAAGCAGCAGATATGGGAGTAAGGATCAAAATTATCCGAAATTTTGGATCATGTATCACAAAATATGGAGGAAAAGTCGGATCAGTATGTAATCCACATACTTCGTTATAACCCTGGACTTGTCATTATAGTTTACTGTAACTGCACAATTCCTCTGAATGCCAGGCTTAGTACCCATCGCATCCCACGGATCACCATTAGGGGTCTTGTTATTTATCCTACGTGTAGCCGCACCTTCCCTCGAGGAGAAAAGGAAGGCACGTAGGCTACTTGTTATTTTATTGCTTGCACCCTTTCCCACCACGACCTGAAGCTTTTTAAGCACGGCACCCCATTTTAGTGCTTTACTTCGGCACCAGTTCATTCTCATACAAAAACTCGCAAGTGGGCTATTCCGTACCAAGGGAATTTCGAAATGGCAACATCGAAGTCGTCACCACCCTTTGACGAAATTGTACAATGCAAGGAAAAAATCAAGAACGGAAAAGCCTTTGAAATCAATGTAGAAGATATTATGAATCTGTTAGATAACAAATACTAGCAAAATATCCGCTTCTTCTCGAGGGTAGAAAACATGTGCGCTTCACCATTCAACTAAATTGGATTCCTTCGTGATTTCATTACCATACGAACTTGTCAAACTGCAGCTGCAGACGATATGATGACTCACAAGAACGGGGTTAGGATTGTAAAACACATGCGCGCTAACAGAAATGTTTTTTCGCTGATTTTTTTTTCTTTTTTGACTCGCGGGACGGACCTCGCCGAAAAGGAGAGATTGCTCGTAGTCTAATATCAGGCTGATATCGACCTTAGATCAACCTCTCAGATTGAAAAAAAAAAAAATAGGAAAAATCGAAAACCGGATAGGATATCAAATCGGAAAAATGGGAAAACTGAGGGAAAAAAAAAGGAAAATCCGCAAACCGTAATGATTTTCCCTATTTCAATCAATTATGGCAGCACAAAAATTGCAACAGCGGAGTTCATCGAGAAATGTATAAGAAAGATGTGCAAACTGGAGACGACATTCCTTGGCAATGGGGGTTCTGTTTCACTTCGCGAGCCATGGTTCCAAACTTTGAGACACAAACATTTTCGATCCATGGGATGAGTTCGCATCCAAAGCTAAATCAGCAGTACGATTGATTAAAGATTGCACACTCTCAATGGACCAGTTAAAGTAAAGGTCGGATTAGGATTTGTTTAAAGTTTCGGTTGGCCTGATTATTTACGGCATTGAGCCGTTTTTATGTACTGTCGGTGAAGCTTTTATTAGGTTATATATAGTTTGAGGCTCCGTAAGGAAAGTGTAAGCTTCTAGTTGCGACCGTTGTAAATAAAGTTAACTTATAGGAATAGAATGTTGATAGGTATTGTAGTATTATTCAATAAAGAGTGGCGCTATCCTCGGTCGATGTGGTTCACTGCCTCTCCCCAGGATGAATTGGGTCTGTTGCATGCTTATTTGAAATTTGCATGCTGAATGTTGACACTTTTCCTACAGCCAAAAAAAAAAAAACAAATGACTTCATTTGACAACAAAAAGTTCTAACAATTCACAACAAGACTTGCTCTATAGGCTGTGCTATAAGTAACTATCTGACTTGAATCAACAAATAATACCCTACCAACGTCGATTATGAAACCTTTCCCAAGTCGTGGGTTGTACGGAAGCAAAATTTTCTTGTCCTGTCCTCTGGAGAGTAGATCTTGCAGACCATATTGTAATAAACAATACGCAGCTGGAATAATAATAAAATAATAATAATAATCGACTTTATTTAAAGAGGGTAGACACATAACAGCTTGCGCTGACAAACCAGTGGAACATTTTCGTAGCTGAAGTAAAGTTGTTTTCTCCTAGATGAACAACAGCATAAAGGACGAGTTTCGTAAGGATGGCAAGGTGAAAATACCGGAACAATCACCCGAGTTGAGTAAGCCAGGTAAACGTGGAAGTGGCAAAACTCTGGGCCATGAGTGGCACCAAGAACTCCGTAGAATTGGAAGAGAGGAAGGAGGGAAAGCTGTTCTTTGAACAAGGGGCAATGGGGATCCAGGCGCCAACAGAGCGGCCTGAACTTCGGCTGTTGGAAGTAATTTTCAACGAGTTCAATATATACTGTTTAGATGGTGAATTCCAACTATTTGACTACCTTTACCCCTAAAAGGGAGACGCAGTCAAGCCAAAAGTTGATCTCTGGGAAGGACAGGCTGACGTAATTCGCTGGTACCAAGATCCTAAATTAAATCAGGAGAAGAAGTAAGGTATGTTATTGTGGAATGGAAGGTTACCAATGACATCGAAACAGTCTTGGTAAGCAGCCTAGACGCTTATGGTCAGGCCCTGGTGTAAGCAAAACTTTTTCAGCTTCAAATGAGTCTTGACTACCTGCCGCACATCCTGATCGTACCCATCAGTTCAACAACTGGGAAAGATTTTTCTACCTTGAATTGTTCTTTGATTACCCAGAGGAATGCAAAGCCAAGATAGACAGTTTTGAATGGCCTATCAAAAAGCCAGAGCCACGTGCACTATTACAAATTCAACCAAAAAAGCCGTATAATGCAGAAACATTGAAAGAGGGTGAGGAAGTTGACAAAAACTGCTGTCGGCCGATTTCTTTGCCGAAGGCGCGACGGTGGAGGACTTGATGAATGTATTCGAATGGCCTTCACTCCAAGTGATGTGAATGTGAAGGAACAATTAAAAAAAAAAGACAGTCAAAGACTGCGTGTGGCCACTGATATAGCACAACCTTTGTAGCATTAAATAGAACTGGAGGTTGTATAATGACGCTATAAGGTAGTGCTGTAGAATGAATGAAAAAAATGAATGAAAAACTTTATTTAAGTGTCTATGTCTTTAGCTATAAGCTAATGGGGGACACAAAAAAAATTTAAAAGTCAAATACATTTACATATGTAGATGATAGTTATTTACAGTAGATAATTAAAAAGATTATAAAGTTATTTAGTTAAGTTTTAAATTTCAACGAGAGTTGAAAGGTCGACTTTTCTTATGTTCTTCTTGAACGAATTTAGAGTTTCTATCGTTCTTAGTTGTCTTGGTAACTTCGACCAGATGATATATATCCCATATATATATGATATGATGATATATATCCCATATATTTAATAGAATTCCTACCAAGTCTTACAGTTTCGAATCTTGGCAGTTCGAAGTCACTGTTCCGTAAATTATACTGAGTGTTCTTTATATTAAATTAGTCAGAAATATTCTCGGGTACGAGACTGTGCTTAACTTTAAACATCAAAGTGGCAATGTCTTGTAGACGCCGATTGTTCAACGTCGGTAGTTTGGCGCGACTTAGCAGTTCTTGATAGGACGCTGATCTAGTTTTGTACACCACCCTAAGTGCTCGCTCCTGAATCCGCTCAAGCTTTCTCCGATCCGATGCATTACAAAAGTGCCATACTAGATGACAGTAGGTTAGATGGGGCAGAATTGAAGACCTGTAAAGTGATAGTTTAGCATTACAGGGTATTAAACTGCGTAGCCGCACTAGGACTCCTACTTTTTGACTGGCCTTAGAGCATAGATCACTGATATGACTAGTAAAACTCAATTTTTCATCGATTTGAACTCCTAAAAGCCGTATTTCCCCCATTTTCTTAATAGTATGACCGTCAACAGAAAAATTTTGATTATCGTTGTCTTTGTCAACATTTCTCGAGTTGATCGTTAATAGCTGGAACTTTTCTCGGATGGTTGAGAGATAGTTGTTCTTGCACCAGGATAGAGCTTTCTCTCTATGTATCTTAATACTTTGCGCGACAACGTCATGCTTCTTCCCCATGACATACATCTGATGGTCGTCGGCATACATGCTCAAATTAGCATTATTTATATGGATGACATATCATTTTGGAAGATGGCGTCTTTACATGATGGTCGATAGTCATGTTGGTCGTGTAAAACTGTCTTTTATGAAGCCAATAGCGCTAAATTCAGATCGAATTATCGAGAATCCTAAAAAGTGAAATGCCAGGAGACAACTGCTCTGTTGTAGGATGTGGTTCATGCCACTGTTCGAAAGGAATTGGCATCTGGAAGCTGCCTACAGCTAAACCACTAGCCAAAACTGAATTTCTACTAGTCTGTGGCTAGTGGACTACCGTTAGTGTCGAGCCCTGATTAAATCGATAAGAATACCAATTTGTTCTCAATACATTGATTTTGATATGTATCAGTATATTATTTCAATCATTATTGCATCTCCTGTGATAATATCATCAATCAAATATGATATAAAATTGACAGAAGCTGTCCAGCAGAGTGATTTGCAAAATCAGTACATTGATTTTGATGTGTATCAGTATATTATTTCATTCATTATACCATCCCCTGTGATAATATTATCAACCATGTATGATACAAAATGGACAGAAGCTGTCCAGCATAGGGTGGTTTGCAAAATCATTACATTGATTTTGATATGTATCAGTATATTATTTCACTGATTTTTGCAAACCACTCTTTACTCTAAGAAGCTTGACATTATTGCATCCCCTGTGATGATATTATAAATCAAATATGATACAAAATGGACAGAAGCTGTCCAGCAGAGTGATTTACAAAATAAATACATTGATTTTGATATGTATCAGTACATTATTTCATTGATTTTTTCAAACCACTCTTTACACTAAGAAGTTTGACATTATTGCATCCCCTGTGATGATATCAATCAAATTTGATACAAAATAGAAAGAGGCTGTATTTACATATACTTGTATTTATAGGTTTCTCCTTGGCAAGGTTATGTCGAGTATGTGCTCACAGAAAGGTTTTGCCAAGACAGCTTGGAGGAATATTTTGGAAACCAAAGGAAATTAAGGAGACGAAACGACAATCCAAATGTTAGGTCATTCGGCTATAATAATACTATCCACATTCAGAGATCAATTTCATGTCAAAGTGGAAACACGCCTAGTAGGAAAGATAAAAGAAAAGCCTGGGTAAATGTAAGTGATGAACTAGTGCTTAAAAGATCAGCCAAAAGATCAGTGTAATTGAAAAGGTTTTCAAAGACCAGTGAAATCAAAGGTGGTAAAATACACTACATTTGTAAGCTGTTCTCAATACATTATTAGTCTAATTATTAAACTATGCTATAACATTATTTCGCAGGTTTACAAAATCACTCTTGAAAGTGTTCACCCAGCAAAATGTAACTACTATTTCTCAGCACGGGAATATTTTATTATAATGCGTTGTCCATAAGCAATATGAAGAATTTATTGGTTGTTTTCATAGCCTTTGAACTATGTAGTCTTGAAATATGCACAAACAAGTAGCAAACAGTAAATGTTAATGTACTTATTGAATTTGAAATAAAGCTTACCAGGGTTATTAGCTTAGTCTGTCCTGACAGTGTTAATTAACCCTGGTTCTGATCAATAGCTTTGGAAGCTCTATTTATTTCTTTGCGTAATTCCTTGGATTTCAGCTGCTTTGCCTCAACTTCATGTTTTTGTATGATGTCCTTTGCAAATGAGAAAGAACGCACCCTTATATTTAGCTGAATTATGTTGTGCAATACATCTTTAGCAACACTGCTTGGCACAACAAGCTCACCATTCGACAGCAAGGAATTGTACGCAGTGACAACATCAACATCGACTACAGCTCTTGAAACAATACGACTGCAATCTATCCTATGTGATGTTGAATTCAAAGTAGCAAGTCTAAAATAGTATTCAGATTGTTCAAATATAAGCTGAACCTCTACTTACTATAATTTATGAAGTTAACTTTCCACCCTGAGTGACAGTTTGCCTCTGTGCTTACTTGAGGGTTTACTCTAATAAGTGCTCGGCAATGTTAGCGAAGTTGTAGATCACCAGCCGGACTGGCTCTGAGTTTAAATGTAACTACCTGAGAATGCAGGTCTAGGTTGCCTGCTAACTGAAAATTATTAGCAATAAATGCAAATTTTCGAAATGAGAGAATTCTGTAAGGTATTGGCTCCCGCTAGCCCACCCATAGTAAATTACTTGTTTACTTAAAGTAAATTGTGTGATAGAGGACAGTATCTATTGCGATCGCCACTTAATAAATCGCCATCGCGAATTAATGACTTAAAGCTTAATTTCAAAAATTTTTTCTACCAGAGTCTTCACTTTGTGTTTGGCTGCGTATACGAGTGGTTCAGAAGATGAAAGGGGCTTGCCTGTTGGGTTGCTAACTTTGAAAAGTAAGCACCAATTATATAAACTTTCTGATCTCAATCACAGTAAAGTAAAACTCACACTTTTATGTTCATTTCTTCATTATGGGTGAAATGAATAAGAATGAAAAATAATCCACTTTTCTAAAAAACTGTCCGTGTGGTTGGAAAGGATTTGATGTACAAGGCTCCCAACAGTAAAACGGAAACGGGAGAATATCAACAAAATTCAGTTTACCTGAAAGAAACGCGTTGGTGATACTAAAATTACTTTCAAATATATTTATTGTAAGAGATAAAAGCAACTATCTGCGGCTTTGACTGGGGAAGAGACAAGCTTGATTTCTGGTGTTTGACACCTTGTAACATCATAACACGGAAGAACTACGACATCATTCGCACAGTGGTTTATGAAACAGATTAAATTCATTTCGTACAATCGTATAATCACTCGTTATTTATATTACAATTCGCCTTTGCGAGATGGATCTGCACGTGTGAGATGGATCTACACGTATGAAGGCACGGCCAAAGGAAAGGAAAGCGCTTTTGGTGGGCATGGTGTAGATGAGTTATAACACTGTCATATAATGCACTTCGCCCGGCTAAGGAAACAAACAATCGGTCTTTCCTGTTTAACGGTGAGTCCCTTCAGTGTTTGTTATGATTCATCCTGCTCACGAACCGATGATACATTAAAAGACGAAGAGAACTGGTTTCTAGTATCCAGTTCTTCCTGTAGCACCCGTCTGCGGAACTGTAACACTGAGATCTGCTGTCTGAGAGGTTCCACGGTATCCTCAAGGTCCTGATAATTTTGCCGGGGAAAATGAAAATTATTAGTAAAATACGAACTGCCTTTATGAGGGGGTATTGCACAATTCACTTGACAAAAAATTATTACAATTCATATATTACGACCTTACCAGCTTAATAAAATGAAGATTATTTAAAAACCACGCGAAAGGCTGGAAATAAATTTGCCCGTATTCATGATGTTTTTAGCTGAATCCGACTGATCAAATCTGAGTTGAATTTGTTTGGAATCAAAATTCCCTTTGAGTTACATTCCTCCCTTATCAGGCGAAGCAGTGTGAGAGCGAAGTAACAAATCAGTTAACCCTTTAATCACTAAGAGTGACCAGCATCAAGCTTTTCTTTACAGTATCACCCCAATAAGTTCACGACAATCGAGAAAATGATCATCAACCACACAAACTCCTGATTGTCAAACAAATTATCTTTGTCGGTACCTTTGGAAACGCATGGAGGACAGTTTGGAGCAGAGGTGATGGGTTCAAATCCCGTACAGGTCTCATTTTCACTACTGCTCATGTAGAGTTCATAACTGCGAAGATGGCTTCCATATTCATTTCATAATCCGCAGTTCATATGTATGATTTTAATATATTCACAGGCAGTAGCTTACCGATGTTAGGGTGTACAGGGGTAAGAGCCACCTTTCAAAGCGACATTTTCTTATCATTTATGCTCGACTTTTCTTTATGAAGTGCACTTGTAGATAACTACCCCTTGAAGAGAAGCCGGCATAAGACCTGTCACTTTCTCTTCATGTAACAGACGCATTCTGAACAACTGTGAAACAAAACAGAAAACACGTTTTGTCTTTGCATAAGACCCTGTATTAAGAAAGCCAAAGTTTCAAAAAACGACAGAAAACAAGTTTTACATGTTCGGGTCCTCCACCCCACCCCTACTGCTCCTGGGTTCGTTGTTCGTATCCAGCTCTCGCGCAATTTTCTTTTACATCATCTAAATGCTAAAAGTCGAAGTTTATTGCAAAATTAAAAGCGCGTAGAAATACAACGAGGTTTACTCAAACAGACTAGTGTGCTTTGCTTCCAGCGAAAAAAGTTCAAGAGAATGTCGACGTGAGCTTCAACACGAGTTTCGTTCCTAAGAATGTAATTCGCTATTAAATCTAATGAAACTTATATCATACGAAAGGTTAGTTCTTGAATTTATTCATCTTTTAGTTTTTATGATGCGAAATTAATAGCGAGTGCAAACACGGCAAAAGTTGGCAAACAGCGACTTGGCCTCCTCTAGGAGTCCCTTTGTGCTTCAAACAAAGGGTTTATCAGTCAAACAAAGAAAGGACGCCAAAGTCTGTTTGACTACACTTCGCTGTATTTGTACGTGCTTTAAATTTCGCATTATACTTCGACTTCTTAGCATTTTTATGATTTAAGTTTCATACGATATCATTCATATCGGTGTGTAGTCGCAAATTTACAATTTATTTATAAACTTCAACAATCGAGATCCGGTGAGATCCACATACACTTCTTAACCTTTGCACGATTCGCTAAATGAAGAATATACGAGCGACAAATAAACCTGGAAATTTCAAACGTTGAATTGTCCTTTTTTTCTAAAGAACTCGCATTACGTAGGAGCTTTTGGAAATTCGCAGTCAAGCTAATGTAAACTACAGCAAACGTGGCGACTCATTTTCCTCGTGCTCGCTCTAAGACCGCCATGCCTTATGGGAGGCACAGGCCTCCCAACACTAGAGCAAGAAATCTTTTTAGCAAATGAAAATATTCAATAAAGGCTAACAACACGGTGGAAACCACTTAGTGAAAATCACTGGGCGAATAAATCACTCTAGTGTTGTTGTTCACAAACTGATCATAATCTACGTGATATCAACATGTTTCATTTCGTTTAACGTTCCATTATTGAGACGCTACACCTAACTTTTCGCAATGTACTACTGCATATTAGCTTTCATTTGATGTAAGTTTCACACGAGAGGCTACACGTAACGCTTAAGTCAAGTCGCTACCGGTGGTGATTTGACCTCGAGTGGTGGCGAGTGTGTTGTGGTGGCGAATTGAACGGATATTCTTTTGAATAATCAACAGTACTGGTATGGCAAACACACACGAGTTAAATGACTATGGCGACGATCTTGTCTTAAAAAAAATAAACACGAACCCTAATCTAGAAATTTTACGGAAAAGTATCGTACAATTTCAACGACAATTGTTTTCTACAATCGCGTGTGTAAATCCTGTCTTTTTTCCACCGAAAACTGAAGCCGAAAACTGAGGCCAAAATGGCGTCGACTGCGTCACCGCCCTTTGGCGAAATTGCAGAATGCCAGATGAAAATTCACCAAAAGAAAGCATAGTATATCAGAAATAGGAAACGTACAATTTTTGGCTCCGTCAAATGAGAAAGACAGGCAAAAGATCCGCTTATCCCCGAAGACAAGGTAGAAACATGTGCACTTCACCATTTAACTAAATTGGATTCATTTCATTACAACAAAAGTCTTAGCAAACGCAGCTGCAGACAAGATAATTTGTCACAAGAACAGAGTTAGAGGTGTACAAAGTTTGCCTAAATAAAACAATCCTTAAATTGATTTTAATTGTGTTCGGGGATCGAACTAAATCAAACACGGAAGTTCAGTTGAGATCGATTATCAAACGATGTGGGAACCAAAAAAAAGATATCATTGTTTATATTTTCAAGTTAACGTGTAAATTTCTTTTTATTACATAGACAATAGATATACACGGTAAATATTAAAAAGCTGGCTTTAAGATCTCAAATAAGCGACTATTCGAAATGTCAAGTGTAGGCGATCGGTTACCGGAGGTAGGCCTGTCCCGATTGTACTCGTAAAATGCTGGAAACTTGCTCTCTGAAATACCAAAAAGTTGACGCCTAAATTTCTTGACTTTTTGGGGCGTCATTTAAGCCGTTTATCCTTTGCAATATTAAATAAGGAACGTAATAGGCCTGTGAAACGTTGTCAAATGACAGGTTATTTGTTCAAAAGATTGATAAACATCACCATTTTCAATTTGAAGAGATGGAAAACAGTGGTTCTCTCGATGGTGCTTTCAAGAACAGCACATCTTTCAAAAGAATTTTTCATTTATTCAATCGCTTAAGGTAGTTCTTTGTTATATTATACTATGAAGATATCTTGGGGAGACGTTACTAAACCTTTACTTATTTAGGGAGTACAGTATTGTATATATGATATTTTTCTTTGACAAACACCAGAAGTACTAAACCACTAACTGTTTCAATTTGACAGTGCTTTCATCTCCAACAGTACAGAAGATACTTTTAAACAATTGATTACAATGCTTACATTTCCTGAGCAAAATTACATGAAGACGACCATACACATCAGGTCACACCTTTCGCTGAAAACTTTATCAATAATGGTTCTTAAACTATACTTTTGTCTGCCTGAGCTACATTACACGCAATCAAATGATACAATTATAACGGAGACCAAATAATATATGGGTCTTCAAGGACTTCACAGGTTTTTTTAAAAACATGAATTGGTCAATTTATTTGCCTAAGAATATATACTTTCTGAGTCTGATATTTCAGCCGTAAATTGATTCTTTCGTGGTAACTGTTTGTCTGTCTTAAAAATTCTTCCACTTTGTGTTTGGCCCTATGCAACAGACAGATAACGTCTTCCATATACCTCTTTCAACCTGGCGGTTTAATTGTGCAGTGGTTGATAATACCTTGTTCTACTCTTGCAATGAAAATATTGACAAGCTATGTGTGGTTTCTAAGAAACATTAATGAGTTTCCGGATGATAATAAGAATAACGACACGCAAAACACACTAGTTGAACGTGGTCCTCTAAAGTCCTACAAAGTAAGTGTAGCTTTTCATATAGACCATGATTATTTTCCATGCAACTCCTTCCCCTGGGTTGGCTTATCATTGATGACCCTTTTTCTAATTTGTTGAATAATACTTATACGACTGAGAACAGTTCAGCGACGATAAAATTTTTACGATATCAATGTTTAATGGTTGTGGTAGGTTTTTATCGTCGTGTCTAACCAATGGCAAAAAAGGTTCAATACGGTCGGTTTTCATCTTCTTGTCTAACTAAAGAAAAGTTTCAAAACGTACAGCTCCGAGACCGTGCGTGCTGTTGAGCGTGAAGAGGGATTACGGTGGCACTAGAATGACGTACAGTCTTTCGTATGCGAGTTAGAACAAAAGGTGTTTCTGTCTTAAAGCTTCTCCTCGTGGGAAAGGAATTTCGGCAGAAAAGACATCTGAGAATTCCTCTGAATTCATCGTTGAATCTTTGGTTTAAACCAATAAACAAACAAGGATTTATGGCACTATTGGCGTGTGATATGAAAAATAAACCAGATCTTAGACGTTCAACTTTGAGCAAAGCTTTATAAGTGTTGTTAAACCAGAAAATCAATAAATGCTGAATATGAGCTGGCAACCAACACAACGCAAACGTCGCCGCCACGATGATGATCATACGCACTACTTTACGCTTTGACAGTTCATTCTGATATCTCTGATGAGCTGTTGGCTCCCCTGGGATCTGGCGTGACCAAATTTGTCGACCAATAAGAACATGAATCCATGCGATGACAACAAGAGGAACCAAATACAGTATCAAGAACATGGTCGTGAAATAGGCTCTACCAATGGAAACCTGGACACTTCTGTCTGAGGTAAAGAAACTCCAAACCAATCCGCATACATAACCACTTATGCTAAAGTCATGCACACGGTACTGCTGACACGAAAATAACCGTTAGCAACTGATGAATTCATGTTTGCCACATCTAAGAAAAGAAAATGGGGAATAAATCAGCTTCGATTTTGAGATTTCTACAATTTTCTTACAGATAATTTGTTAAGAACCTAACTTAGCTTAGCCATGCTTGCCTGATTAACGACGCTGCCTTAAAGACAAAAAACCTTTTTTTATAGATCTCTCTTAGCTTTAGTTTGCCGCCCGCTTTTGTCACGATTGTACGAGGAAACCACTCGTCCGATGTTATCGAGTTTCCCAATAACAATTTGTGCGAGGAGAGAGGCATCTGTGATTTCTTACTTGAATGAATCTTCGCTTGAGCAAGGTGCTTCACATAACTAGCGCCTGTTTATCTCAGTGGCCTACCAATACCGTGCGATTGGTACCCGACGCCTTTCCCCACGTATCGTGAAAATCACTTCACTTCTGTTGATTTAGTCTTATGCAGAGGCTGCCATGGTAGCATTACGAAATCGTATTCATCCAAAACGTGCCAAAACAAATATCCACAAACTTATAGCACATAAATACGTACCTGCAATAGAAGAATTATTTGCCGCCATCATGCTACTCATTGCCACTCATTGATCAAAAACTTTAACGTCTTTTTACTGTGGTTTGAACCTGAAACAAAGCAGGGAATGTTAAAAATTGATCTTCCACAAATAAAATTCTCACCAAAACTAATGATACAAATTAAGGCGTATTTGCTTCACCTCAAAATCAGTTCTGCAGCGATTTAAAGTGGTTCTCATACTTTGTACTGAGCAAATACCGTGAATTGTTTCCAACTGTTCTTATCATTTATCAATTACCACGTTTGACCTTTACATCTTTTCATACAACCGTAGAGTAAAGAAAACAATCTCGATTTTTTTTTAGAACCGATTATCGCCGGGGTAGAGATTGAATTTATCTGATTCCCCTTTGGGTCTCTAATATTCATATGACCTCCCTCCACTGAATTGGCAATCAATTTTTTAAAGTCCTCCTTTATGCCCTATTCGACTGATACCGCTCCGTTCCACTTGAAAGAGGGTCTTCATGGAGAAAAGCTTGACGGTTGATGGTAATTTTTTTTTCCATTTCGACAGTTGATGGTTAATGTCGTGGCCTTTACCGGTTGACGTTTATTACGAAGAAACATTTCTAGGAGTAAAAAATGATTAATGAACGTTACTTTGATATCTCGGGCACTTTTGCTTTTCTAGCCTGTTCCAGTTGTCATTCAGTAAAACGGAGCGAAATAGTAAGTGGTGCTATGGTAAAAGAGGAGTGACAAAGAGAGAGAGGCTGGGTCGAGTCGAAAAACCTTTTTACAAATTAAAAAAAGTTGCCTCAAGAATAAAAGTTGTTGTAGTTATAAACAGCTGCTGCAACGAGAGAGGGTCTCAACAGATTTAAACTGTCAGCCGTTATAGAGCTTAAAATTCAGCCGTCAGCCGACAAAAAGGGTGGATTTTTACCCTCAGCAACAGCTTTAGATCGGTGAGAATCAAGAAAAATAAACAAATCTCCAAATTTCCAAAAGTACTCAGTTTACCTTCATTTTTACTCGGGCTTTCCGGGGGAAACGCCCAAGGTATTAATTGGTTTTTTTTTTTTTTTTGCGCGTTCAGTCACAAAACGCAGTTCCACTACAGCGCATGCGTGAACTGTGAGAGCGAATGCGTTCAATGAACCCAAGACTGCATGGTTTAAAGCAATGGCTGCCTTTGGGGACAATTCCTTGCTTAATGTACGCGGAAGAAGTTCGAAGACTATTACGCTCAATATACATACCTAGTCACACACCGTTCGCGGTAGACCCACACTAAAACTTGTGGAGCGTTTTGGGAACGGGTCGGTCCGCGAACTTTACGAGCGATCCGTTACGATTGAACCTTCTATCGAGAAATATCTCATATTATGTTTACATTTAAACACAACCGTGGATTTAGAAGTGATCGAGAATCCAGTAGAATACCAGAAGCAACGCTGAACCGTTTCAGAAGAAAGGGCAGAAACCTGAAGGAATTTGTTAATGAGCGTATTCGTCCAAGCATACCGAAGTCTTGCCTACGTCGTTATGTGAAGGTTAGAGGAGTTACAAAGAATGTTTGTAAGCTTAATACGAAGAGGGTAAGATTAAATAAAGTTAAACAACATGAGAAGAAGTATTGAAGTATTGAAGTATAGAAGTTGACTTGTTTTGTGAGGGTATATCGAACGATGATTAAACTAAGTATAGAGCAAGTCGGTATTTATCAATGTTTTTTTGTAATAGACCACTGTGTCTTCACAACAGTCAGACACACGTATCAAACTATTGTAAATTTCAACTGAGTTCAGTTATACCTTACTTTTTAACAAAAAATTTTCCAGCAGAGAAGGCTTAACGACGGTCAGAATCTATTTTAGCAACGAAATACAGTAGACATATTTATTGACAGAACCCAAGAGTCATTTACTGTACAGAACGCGTTCTTTGTTATTCTGTCACGCAGTGCTAACTATAAATCAAAGGCGGCTAGCGTTCGAATTCTGCCTGCTGTTCAAGAATAAGATGTGTGTGGTAAGTTTACCCGAGGAAGCCCTCGAGAATATCAACACCAAATTGGCTTGCATACCAAAACAGAACAAACAAGAGGGACAAGTGGTACTGGCAGTATTACAATGGGAGAGAAACACGTGAAGTGTAAAGTATTATATTACTAAGCGTTGTTGCTGTTTAACGTGTGTTTAACTTGTAATTTCTACAGTTTTCTGTTTACAGGGTCTTCATTTTCGTAGTACGAAAACGAAGACCGGGTCTTAGGTCTTAGGTCTTAGGTCTTAGGTCTTCGTTTTCGAGGTCTTCTGTTTCGTAACACCCAATCGCAACGTAACAATGCAGTGAGAGAGAATTCAAATAATGTGCGAGATAGAACTGTCACGACGCAAAGAAAGAGAATTCACAGAGTGCGCGAGATACCAACATAATAATACACCGATGGGGAATTCGAAAAGTGTGCGAGATACTATCGTAACATTTATTATACATAGTTTACTCATAGAAATACATCTTCCTAAGAAACATCCATTAAAGACTGACAGCTAATCGTCGACCAAAAGTTATCCGTCAACCATCAAAATCGAAAAGAATTAAACGTCAAATCAACCAGTCATTTTCCACAAGTGGGTGGCATAATAAAGAAACCTGTGGCAGTTTTTTTTCAGTTAGGTGCTGCAAACTGATAAAAGAAAACCTTTCTGCAAATTATAAAATTTTGCCGCAAAAATAGAGGTTGTTGCAATACCGATATAGTTGTTGCACGTTAAAGAAAAGATTGCTGCAAAAAAATAACACGATTTAATGCGCACACATTAAATTTGCTGCGGAATCTGGACCCATCCACGATTGTTAGGAAGCCACGTTGCGGGAAAACCGAGCCCTTGAGGCCAAAATTGTCACATGTGTAGGGAAGATCTGAGCTTGATGAGTCCAATTCGAGTCAATAAAGGTCTGAAGGAAGACGGAAAAGATGACAGTGCAAGCGCCACTGTAGCGGGCTCGGGCTCCTTTACCGGGTAGAGGAGCCTGAGGTTTGTAAACTTTCGCTTACAGAGGATTCCCTTTAGCGCTGGTGAGAATGCGAAAATTCTCTCAGAATAATAAAAATAAAACATGAATTAAATGCGCACACATCACTTCTTCGGAAATTGGACCGATCCACGATTGTTAGGAAGCCATGTTGTTACCCTTTCGAAGTTAAAGATGTTTTGCTCGCATGAGGGTAAATATTTTCATAAGTGCAGAGATGGTCTGTAACAAAACGTCATCTTGAGTGCAACAAGAATCGATAAAGGTTCAAAGGATGATGAAAAAGACGGCAGTACAAGCGCCACTGGTAGTGGTATAGTTTTGTCTCGGTGTTGTTAACTTTCGCTGGGCCTAGAAACATGTGTCATATGTTTTGTAGGACCACCATGGTTATGAAAACTTCTGTGTAAAATTTTTTTCCGTGTTTCCAAAGGAAAGTGACTTCATTATCGAAGCAACGCAAAATAAGCCAGCTATTAATAATCTTACGTTACCTGGAAAGATGCTGTTGGAGAAAACAGTACGCGGTTAACAATACTCTTTACCGTCTTTCTTTGGGTTCAAAAGGGTTCGACATTTCATGTACACTGTTGAAGTTTCGTTTTGAAAAGCCTGAAGAACACACGACGTTAAAGCTGTATCCCGCTTGAATGGCAGACTTTTGCTGCAGATGGTTAATTGCCAAAAACAATCCTAACGGCGGACATAAAGACTGATTAGGGATTTTATAGTAGACAGGAGAACTACAATGATTCACGTTTCGACATATTTAATCTAGTGCTGGACATCTGCTTGGAATTAAGTCAACAAGAATAACGGTGTAATAAAAATACCGGAATATATATTCAAAGGCAACTGTCACCTAAAAAGGAAGAAATTTTATCTTTTTTTTCCCTTGTTTTGCTTCTGCTCAATGGTGAAATATTGATCGGATGTGACACACTTGGCCGTGTAAAACCAATACTTTGGATGAGTTAAACAAATTTTCAATGAAAAAGTGGAAGTGAGAACAACAGCTAACAGATGTTATGTTTCAGCTTCTGATCTAAATTGCTCGCTTTAGCTCGTTTCTCTTAGTACAAATATCGATGGTGTTGGACCACATCGTTTGTTGATTGGTACCTACTTGCCGCTAACCGGTAAATTTTTTTGGCGTTTTTTCGGTAGTCAGCTATAATCTTCGCCTTTGACGCAAGTCGGTTAACCCCATCTCCTCACCTAGAATACTCTTCCTGAATCATAAAAATATTGATAATGTTAGACCATGTCGGTTGTCGGTTGGTATTTACTTGTCGCTAATCCGTAATATATTTTTTTTGCGTTTTGTTGGAAGCTGTCAGTTCTTAAGTTCAACTCGGTTCTAAGGCACTTTCAAACTGGTGTCGACTGCGTCAACGCCCTTTGACAAAATTGCAGAATGTGAGAAAAAAGCACCAAAGAAAAGCCTCGAAAATCAGAAATAGGAAACGTAGTACAAGTTTTGGCTCCATCAAATGAGAAAAACTGGCAAAAGATCCGCTTCTTCGCGAGGATAAAGTAGAAATATGTGCGCTTTACTATTCAAATAAACTGGATTCCTTGGTCAAAATTGTAGAATGCAAGAAAAAAGCGCCAAAGAAAAGCCTCGGGCATCAGAGGTAGGAAACGTAGCACAAATTTTGGCTCCGTCAAATGAGAGAGTCTGGCAAAAGATCCGCTTCTTCCCGAGGTTAAGGTAGAAATATAATATGTGCGCTTTACTATTCAACTAAATTTGATTCCTTGGTCAATTCATTTACAACACGAATTGGACAAACTGCAGCTGCAGGCGAAATGATGTGTCACAAGAACAGAGTTAGAAGTGTATAAAGTTTGTCTAAATAAAACCTTCGACTGAATTTGATTGTGTTCGGCGATCCAACTAGATCAGACACGGAAATTCTGGTGAGTTCGATTATCGAACGATGTGGGCAACGAAAAATAATATCATTGTTTTGCCACAAGAATATAAGATTCATATCTTCAAGCTAACGTGTAATTTTCTTTTTGTTACATGGACAATAGATATCTGTGTTAGAGATTGAAAGGCTGGCTTTAATACAAAGACAGTCGAACGTCTCCTGGGCGAGCATTCGAAATGTCAAGTCTAGGCGTTTGCTTTCGGGAGGCAGGCCTGTCCAAAAAGTGCCTATATTTATTGATATTTTTTTATGTAAACGTTAATTAAATGCTTTACTTTCTTCACGATAACTTCTACATCCGCAAAGAACTAAAACTTAAAACTTAGCTTTAAAAAGTTACTCTCAAATATGGGCGAAATTTGAGGATACTCTAAATAGTAAACAAACGCAGTTACTCAAAAGTTGCCTAGCACAATCGGGACAGGCCTAAGGGGAGGAGGTCGCCTAAAAGAGGTCAGGGTCCATATTTCAGGTAACTTGCAGATGGCGATAAGACCCTTCTGTCAACGCTTAACGAAACCTATGGTAAAAAACCGTTTGCGGCTTATTTAAGGGAAAAACATCTTAGATCTATGGTGATTGTTTTGTATCTCACAAATGATCTAACGCAGCGTTTGGGACAATTGACGTGAAAGAAACTTGGCTCCTTTGTTTCTTCATTAACATGGTAACGCTATTTCAGGAAGTTTAAACCTTCTGGTAGCTCCACTTTTATGAGATCTGTTGAAACAATTTTCAGTTTCCACTCGTTCTGGATCTGTTGGGATAGAGTTAAGTGCAGTGGTTAATTATGTTTTATCAGAGCAAGTATGTAACTCAAAATAAAAAAGATATTATGCTTTATTAACGTTAAATAACGTTTACCGTTGCACAATCTACAAGGAGCTTTTCCCGGATGTAGTGGTCGTATCGATTCTACGAGTGTTTTAGTTCCCAGTAAAACGCTCTCGTCCATATAATAAAGTCATCTAGGAATTCTGTGTCCAGAATCAAGAAGCGTAGACAAAAATTATCAAACAAGATATACTCATTATAAAGAGAAAACTAAAAACCATAAGTTTTGTAGGAGGTCCAAATCATCGAGGGGGAGTACAAGCGGGTTTGGAACGCTGTGATACCAGCTTTAATTCCGACTTGGTATTTTTATTTAACGTTGGTACGTTCTTCGAAATCTTTTTACTCGAAACGTGGAATTTATTGAAACAGTGTCCAATATTTTTACCAAAACGTGCATGCAATGAGTTAAGTTTAAAGTTGACTCAAAGAGTTCTAGAAAATCTCTTGCACTTCAGTTTCGGTTCCGTTCCGTAAGATGGCTCGAAACCTTCCAAAAAGGTCCTGAAAAAATCCAGAATGACAATTGCCACCTTAAACACGTCTCACGTTTCATATCAGATCCTATAAAGTCATAGCGATTAAAAAAACTCGACTTAGACCCGAGATAATTCGGTTTCACTTCATGAGACTGCTCTGATAGCTTCCGAAAGGGCACTGACTTACTTAGTTATTTGCTTATTTACCCACCTACGTAGTTACCTTCAGCCAGGCTTACTTACTGGCTTTTAAAAGCCAGTTTCCACAAAAAAGGTTGGAATTGGTTTAGGCATCTATATTGCATGGAAACAACGGCAAACATAGGCATTTTATGCATGCAGGAGTTATTTTTATTGGATAGGTGGGTTGAGGTGGGACACTTCGTGTAACTGATATCTTAATTTTTGTTTAAAAAAAAAGCATAATTTTAAAAAGAACGAAAATATTGCATTGTTTTACTTTAACTAAGAAAGGGGGAAAAAGAACCTTCTAGTCTGTCTGAAGTGAGACGACACAAAAACAAAAATAAATTGCATTAGTGCCACGCTCACAGTATTCTCCTTCGCAGCCATAGTTTGGTCATGTCCCACAACGCCCTCGTTTCCTCCTTGGAGAGTGAGCGCGTCGCGTGACGAGACCAAATAACGGTCGCGAAGGAGACTACGTTTTTTGCCGATCCTCAGCCGTCTGACACAAAATAAAAATGATTCCTTTAAAGTTAGTTGTCTCAAGAATTTCATTCCACGTAACTTTACTGCGGAAAACAATCTGGAACTCTGTTTGATCTCTAGTAGACCTTAACCAAAGATCTCCATTCTTCAGATAGGGGAAGAAAAGGGGCTCCTTATTTGGTTGTTGCCTATATAAACTTTGTCCTCTGTTTGTGGAATACGTGATAATGCAGGTTGTTTAAAAAAAAATGAACACTCGATGGGGTAAAGTCCAAGGTAGTCAAAAGTGAATTTGATTGATAGAAGACGTAAAAACACGTGAGAATCGCGTTAAAAATTCACTAAAAAATATCACTGAGTTCCACGTGAATTTCCTGGGGTTGTATAATGCAGTTAGAATATTAGATTAAATGCAGGTTCTTCACAAGGAAATGACACGCAGTGGAGCAAAGTCTAATGAAGCGAAACTGAATTGATTGGTAGAATACAATTCAAGCACGTAATAAAATAGCCTTCCATATATGTAGTGCAATGTTTGGTTATGTTATGTTTGGACTTTGAACGTTGTTGTTGTAGTACGTGTTGGAAAGTGTAGGTTGTTTGGCTTGTGCGTGGTGAGTAAAGAAGCTGTAAACAAAACAAGTTTTAACTGAAAAGTAAAACATAAAATTACCAGCCAACCTTTGTAATCCCAATAAATCTTGTACTAGAGCGACAACGCTCCCACGAAGGCCCCCTGATTCCATGACAACATTAGCAAGAAAACAATGCGTAAACGCTCTGGTTGGTGCGAGATATGCTGTGATAGGTTTGTGCAAGATAAATAACTCATTGCAGCAATCTGATTGTACCCTAATGCGCCAATCTGATTGGGCAAAATGCATACCCTAATGCAGAAAATCTGATTGATGCTAGATACATACCCTAATGCAGCGATCTGATTGGCGCGAAAGACTGCCACCCGATACGCTTACATAGAGTTATAAAAAGACAACTCTAGTTTAGAGTATCGAGTGGTATAGTAAAATAAAGTGTTGAAACTAAAAAATCATGCTTGAACAATTTTGGAAGGAAATGGGAGGGAGGAAGGGGCAACTGCACGCTTCAAAAGCAAATTGAAAGTTGATTACCACACAAGCATCTATTTGATGCGAAAACATGTCCGTGTATTTGAATCAAACATAATCTGTTCTTAGGATCTGACATTTGACCACAGAAAAATACAGTATACTGATTTGAGCTCTTGTGAACGGCTTATATATATAGTCCTTCATTCTTCTAAGGATTGGTGAACTTAAATGCACCGAACTGAAATGAACTATTACTAGATTCAATTATACTTCGAAACACTCGTCTCAATTTAACAATGCAATGTCTCTTTATACACTCTTGAAACCTCAAAATACAACAGTGGCTTTAAGGTAAGTCTAACACCACAGTAACTTCACCACATATATCAGCCGCTGACCCGCCACCGGCTCTCGTCTTTTTCATTCCCTCACAAGATGGATGGGAACGCAGATAATACGGCCGAAGAATTCCACACCCATCCGCCGCCTGAAGTAAGTGTTACCCGTCACTCTCCCACAGAATCGGTAGTTCAGGCTCCCGTTGCCGACCAGTCCGTTTTAAATACCCTGTCTCAAGCGATTCTCTCTGTCATTAAGCAAGACTTATAAGACCACGCGATCGACTGATCGTGCGTTGACAAAGCCGCAGCGCCTGTGGGCCAGTCGGCCGAACAATCTGCCGTCGAGTCTGTGGACCAAACCGGCAAAGTAAAGTGAACAAAAAGACATCTTCCTATCGATGTCGTGATTGATGAGAATACTCAATCCAAACGCCCACGCGGCGATAAATCCACTCCCTACGCCAAAAACTTACAAGCAGATCAGTCGCCCGCTAATGAGGATAACGACCTTGACGGCCTTTTGTCCCCTAACTCTCGTTGAGATCCTAGTGAAGAACTTGATGCGCTTCGTAAAGCTTTGTTAAAACCTTTACAACGATTCGAGCGAAGAACCATCATTCGAGAATTTCCAAGGCCAGCAACAGAGGAAGCCTTCACTCCTAACTTAGACAATTATCTACCTTCCATGATTTCGGGGATCAAAACGCATCATAATTCACTGAGAGATATACAGGATAAAATTCTTCATGTCTTGGGTCCGCTTGCGCACTACATGAAAACTTTACGCTCATGCAGGAATACATAGAGAATGAAGAAACCATTCTCGATAAAGCCACAGTTGATGCTATGTTTGGCTGCGTTAAGAAAGCCATTAGGCTGGTAGGAGATACATCTACCCAGGTCTCATCTAAACGCAGAGAACAAGTTCTGACTAAACTTAATCCAGTCCTGGCGTCTTTGGGGAAAGAAGACTTCCCAGACTCAGGCAAGCGGCTGTTTCGAGATGGTTTCGAATCCCGCTTAAAACTTCGCTCTGAAACAGCAAATACTGTGGCCGACGCAAAGAAAGCTGGTAAATCTTTTTTTCGTGGCACTGCCCCCCGAAAATTCCATAAGCGTTTTCGGGTTGGCAGAGGTCAATACAGAGCCCCCTACCGAGGCTTCTTTCGCCTCACATCAAGCTATAAGGCCACAAGCACATCTTTCAGAGGCAGGAGCAGAGCCCCATTTACCCAGTCCCAAGAAACATATCAGCCAAACCACAACAATAGTTCCGGCTCGCCGAAGTCACTTCCCATCAGGTATGTTCAAAAACCTTTTGAATTTCCCCAAAACCTACCTCAGGCAAGCCGATTGAAACATTTTTTTATCAGCATGGGAACAGATTACAAAAGGACCCCTGGGTCCTCCACGTAGTCTCTGGTTATCAAATAGAGTTTCTAGACATCCCTGTACAGCAAAAAGCCCCTCTCCCTATCCCATGTTCATTGGAACATCAAAGCATAATAGATCAGGAGATTTGGGAACTGCTGTTAAAAGAGGCGGTCTATTTCGTCCAACCCAACTTTCAACAGGAACCTGGATTCATCAGCTCCCTTTTTGTTATACCCAAAAAGGGTGGGGGCCACAGGCCAGTGATAAATCTAAAACCCTTAAACTGTTTCATCCCATATGAACACTTCAAAATGGAGTCCATACACATGTTGAAAGATCTTTTCAAGAAAGGGGATTATATGGTGAAGATAGACCTCAAAGATGCATATCTGACAGTCCCAATTTGGCAGAATCACCAGAAATATCTCAGATTTCTGTGGAGGGATTCACTTCTGGAATTTGCATGCCTCCCCTTCGGTTTAGCCAGTGCCCCAAGGGTATTCAAAAAAATTGTTAAAGTCGGTGTTTTCAATACTGAGACAAAGAGGATTTCGCCTGATTGCATACCTAGACGATATCCTTCTTATGGCGCCCTCAGGGGAACAGGTCCTTCAGCATGCGGCTTCGACTCTAAATCTTCTAGAGGGGCTAGGCTTTACAGTGAACTACCTAAAGTCAGTACTAGTTCCTTCCCAACAAATGGAGTTCCTAGGGTCGCTCGTAAACTCGCTCGACTTAAGCCTCAGCCTCCCCAGGGACAAAATAAGAAAGATCCAGTCGAAATGCCAGGATCTGTTAAACACCCCGGTTACTACTGTAACGGAATTGTCAAAATTCTTGGGCCTCCTGTCCCCATCCCTACAGGCAGTCTTTCCGGCACCCCTCCACTATTGGTACCTCCAGCAAGCAAAAAACTCTGTTCTCAGATTTCGCAGATCTTACGAAGCTTTAGTCCATCTAGACTCAGAGTGCCTCGAAGAGGTACAGTGGTGGAAAAACAACCTAGTAGCATGGAATGGGAAAGCCCTATTCCAACAATCAACAGATTTGGTCATAGAGACGAATGCCTCACTTCAAGGATGGGGAGCCCACTATCAAGGGATGTCGACAGGAGGTCGACGGCTCCCCGAAGAGGCCCCATGTCCTATCAATTGCCTAGAATTGTTAGCAGGCTCACTAGCCATAATGTCCTTAACAAAGAACAAGGCCAAGGCCAAGGCTCAGGTACTAGTACTGATGGACAACATTTCAGCGGTAACCTACATAAACAAAATGGGAGGGACACACTCCCCCATGTTATCCTATCTAGCCAAACATTTATAGGACTGGTGTCTCACCCACGATATTCTGTTGACAGCACGCTACATCCCAGGAGTACAGAATGTAGAAGCGGACAGGGAATAAAGGATATTTCGGGATTCCAGCGAATGGAAACTGCATCTAGGGGTTTTTAACCACCTCCATCAGAATTGGGGCCCCTTGAACGTCGACCTCTTTGCCTCCCGTCTCTCATACCAACTAGATCAGTCTCTAAGCTGGCGTCCAGACCCTCTAGCAGTTCACACGGATGCACTCACCCTGTACAGGGCAACCTTTCGGGGCTATGCCTTTTCCCCCATTTGCCCTGATAGGCCGATGCCTTCACCAAATTCAGAGTCAGCAGGTGTCACACATAGTGCTTGTAGCACCATTTTGGCCAGCTCTACCCTGGTATCCACTTCTGTTAGACCTGTGCATAGACTTGCCCCTCCTCCTACCAGTTCAGGAAGATCTACTGACCCAAGGAAACAGAACCCACCCTCTCAAACACTTAGAGCTAGCTGGGTGGCCTCTGTCAGCAGAGGTTACCAAACGGCAGACATTTCTGTACAGAGTAGAGAACTCCTCTTGGCAGCCTGGAGGAAAAATACAACTAGTGCCTATTCCTCCGCCTGGACAAAATGGAATAGCTTGTGTAGTCAACAGGTCAATGTTAATCCCCTTTCACCATCTTTAACTGATATTTTGGATTTTCTCGCACTCCAGTTTCATGAGGGTAAAGAGTACAGAACCACTAACGTCTACCGCTCTGTACTTTCTGCTGTCTTGCATGAAACTGATGGTCACAAGGCAGGCTCTCATCCACTAGTATGCCAGTTGCTCAAAGGCGTGTTCCAACTTCGCCCACCACAACCCCGTTATGTTACAATGTGGCAGGTCTCTAAACTAGTACAATATATTTCGTCTTTAGGCTCAAACTCCAATCTTTCCACAAAAATTCTGTCCTACAAGCCCGTCGGATTGTTTGCCCTTACTGCCCTAGACAGGGCCTCTGGTCTTCCAGCCCGTGATCTACGCCTTAGATACTTTCACCCTGAAGGAGTTCAGTTTTAACTCCCGGTTCTTACCAAAGCTGCCCGACTAGGCCAGGATCCAAAGTCTTGCTTTCATGCTAGCTTCCCCGATAATGAGCTTCTCCGTTTTTGTAAGTGCCTACAGGAATATGAGGCTAGAACGCTTCAATGGAGACCACATGACCCTTCAAAACCTACTAAGCTTTTCTTATCACACATTAATCCTCACAATCCTGTCTCCGCTGCCACACTGGCCAGGTGACTTAAAGAGCTGATGCAAATGGAAGGCGTTGACACTACTATATTTAAGGGTTACTCAGTGCGTGGGGCGGTTGCTACGGAGGCTGCCAAACAGGGTTTCCCTATCCCTGACATTCTGCAGTTTGCTGACTGGTCTCTGGCGAGCACCTTCACAAAGTTTTATTACCGACCCCAATTTGACACTTCTCCAGGGAGGGAATTCCTATCAAGTACCACTCAAATTTAGTACAAGTACGGCTTTGAACATGCATTGTTAAATTTAGACGAGTGTTTCGAAGTATAATTGGGGATTATGCAAGGCTGTTTACAGCTGAGGTATAATCTAAATTATACGAGAATCAGGAGGCGAGATTTAACAATGCAATCCCTCCCTTACCCTCCCGACAGTGTTGTATTTCCCCTTTTTCTGCTTTCTTTCAGGATAGCCTTCGTTCATGAAAAAGACAAGAGCCAGTGGCGGGTCAGCGGTTGATATATGTCGTGAAGTTACCGTTGTGTTAGACTTACTTTAAAGTCACTGTTGTATTTTGAGGTTTCAAGAGTGAATAAAGAGACATTGCAATGTTAAATCTCGCCCCTGATTCTCGTATAATTTATATTATACCTCAGCTGTAAACAGCCTTGCATAATCCCCAATTGTTCCACAATAAATGAAGTTTCTCGTACACTCTGTAGGTTAGGCACGACTTCCGTTTAAAAATGTTTCAAAACCAGATAAAGTATTTAAGTCTCCATTTCATTTAAATTTTAAATTTTAAGGTGACATCACAAGTAGTCTAATAATCGATTATTAATACTTCTAAACTTCACAGCCTGAGATCTAGAGTGGAATTGAGTCCTGAACTATTCATTTGGAAACCTTACAAGAGGAGACATTGTCGGTTTAAGTTGCATTAAATGTGAAGCATTACAAAACCATCAGGCCACCTTTTACATTATGATTGTACATTGCTGATAAGAAGAGAGTGATATGTATACAATTCAATCAATCAACAATCATAATTCAAAAGAAGCGGCGCCAATTATTGGCGACTTCTATACGATTTAGTATCCACCGAGTATCCGTAGAATGGTAAGCAAGGAAACATCTCCAGAATTGAGACAGTGATGATCTATTTGTCCAGAAAAAAAAGCTCTTTCCGATAACAAGAATTTTCAGATCAAGATAGGATTATATAGATTATACCAAATATAGTGAGAATATTTAAGCGGTATGAATTGTCACGAGCAGAGAGACAACAACGTGTAAAACTAAATTGAGGCCTTCACGGTCTATGAATCAGCACAGTTACTAGACTCAACATCTGTATCTTTTCTTATTTTTCAAAACAGCTTCGTGGTGCTCAAAGCTCTTCCTTTTCTCTTGTAGCCGAGATAAATACCTCCTGACCTTCACCACGCCGACATGATCTTGGCCATATTTGAAATATAAATTACCAATGCTTAATCAAGACAATGCTTGGCCTCTTCGAGTTCGTCTAGGTCATTGTGCACACACCCTAGGTTATAGTAAGAATGTGCGACATATACATGCTCAGGTTCCAGCTTTTTTCATTGGAATCTCCAGTGCACGCTTATAGAAGTCTTTTGCTAGAGCTGTTTCGCCTAACGCACTTTGTAAATTACCTAGATTGTTATAAGAGGATGCGACGCGAACATGTTCAGGTCCCAACTTTTTCAGACCAATCTCCAGTGCACGATTATGGTAGTCTTTCGCCTGGTCTGTTTCGCCCAGCCTACTGTGCAAAGTACCCAGATTGTTGTAAGAGCTTGCAACATCAACATATGTTCAGGTCCCAGCTTTTTCAAAGGAATCTTCAGCGCATGCATAAAGTAATCTCTTGCTTGATCATTTTCGTCCAGCGCGCGGTGTAAACTACCCAGATCGTTATGAGAGGCGGCAACATCTACATGTTCAGGTCCTGGCTTTTTCAGTTTAATCTCCAGAGCAGGCTTATATTAGTCTTTTGCTTGGTCTGTCTTGCCTAGCGTGCAGTGTTAAGTACCCAGATTGTTGTAATAGCGTGTAACATAAACATGTTCAAGTCCCAGCATTTTCAGTTTAATCTCCAGTGCACGCTCATAGCGGTCTTTTGTTTGATCTGTTTCTCCCAGCGCACTGTGTAAACTACCCAGAATGTTGTAAGAAGCTGCAACATTAACATGTTCAAGTCCTTGCTTTTTCAGATTAATATCCAGTGCACGAATGTCGGAGTCTTTTGCTTTATCTGTTTCGCCCACGTCACAATGTAAGTTACCCATATTGTTATAAGAGGCTGCGACATCGACATGGTCAGGTCTCAGCTTTTTCAGAAGAATCCTAAGGCACGCTCACAGCAGTCTCAGTTGTTTCGCTTGAGTTCTCTCGGAGCTCTTCCAGTTTTTCCACAAGTGTTGTTGCTTTTTCCAGAAGCACCTTGTCTTTCTCTAGAAGTTCCTCTTCCTTCTCTTTAACTTCTTGTTCCAAGTCGTCAACCTTCCGTAAGACTTTGTTTAACTCCTCTGTGGGGTAGCTTGTCTGATTTTTGAACCTCTTGGATTTTCAATATGGGTAGACCGAGGGCGTGGAATACAGTTTCAACCGTTGAAATGGCATTTTGGAAATCTCCGTCGGAGAGGTGGCCCCGTGGCACATATGCAAACTCTTCATTTCGAGATTTCCGCAGGTCGTCCTCATTTGATCAAACTATTGAACTAAGACTGCTGATACAATCTGAAAAAAGGATAACGTAAAACAGTATGGTACAGTCCCATTGAGCTCTATCGCCGATTTACATGGTGATAACAGCTGGGCGTCTCTACTCCTGTTTCGAGGGGACTCACCATTCCAGAAGGTTGGTCTTTCCATTCTCGTAATGTTGTCTTGTAGCGACTGCCCCATTCTTGTTTAAAGATTGTGCACAGACCCTCAGTTAAAATATCAGTGACAAAGTAACAACTCTTGTTGTAATTTAGCTGTTCTCCCGTGTATTCAAAGGCAGCGACTATTTTCAAGTAGAATCTGCAAAAAAAACCATAGTTTTGTTTGTAGGCAATCGGCTAGTCTTTGTGAACTAATGTTTTTTAAAAAGTTTTTTTAAGCGTCGTGCTTAAACACGTTTATGTAGATAAGGGATGGGTGAGGGACGACGAAGTTAATTTCGTTTTTCCCATAGCGTGGGGTGAATGATGAAATGAGAGGAGAGGGACAAATAGAGAATCAAGGTTACTTGTACCACTTTTGCATCACAATGATTTTTTTTTCTCAACCGAGAAGATTAAAACAGTCTGAGTTATACGGATACAATCCATGTCGTGTAAAGATAGTTGTTCGGCTTGTGGTTCTTCTGTTTGTTTGGTTTTTTGGACTTAGGAAAAAGCAATAAAGAATTCGCACAGAAAGCAAAGCAGCTCTGATGTGATAACCACGATATTTCAACAGCCACAAGTCGCGCGAGAATTTAAGTCATGTACAGAGGTTATATTCGTCTAAATGGTTCTTCCTAAGAACGGCTTTTTTCAAGGCAAAAATGAACGAAAATTATTTTAATGCTTGATGCTGCATGAAATTTCGTTTATCATCTTGCAAATGTTTAGATTCTTCCTTTTCAATTGCTAAAATGCGTTCTGATCTACGTTTCTAACGAAAAAACAAAGTAAAACTATGACACATAAGATGCTTCCTTTCTTCATTCTCAATCACGTAAACAGGAAAATCAAACCGAAAGCAGGGTGGCCCTTTACAATAATCTCGTGATACTGTGTCTGGTTTTAGGGCTTCTCAGCCCACAAATAAGGAACAATACACTGGTCTGACACATGGTAAGTAGGTATTTTTCTACAAAACTCACGCAACGGCGGAAGTGGGGGGGGGGGGGAGATAGGGGTAGCATATCAACATATACTCTGTTCTTCATTCCAACTATTCAGGGCACCCGTGTTAGGTGTGATAAGTACGGTAATAGACTTGAGATTCTTAAACTGAGATCAGCTGAGATTTACCGCCTCCCGATTAGCTCAATGGATAGAGCGCTGGACTGTTGTGTGGGAGGTCGAGGGTTCGAGCCCCAGCCGGACCAACACTCAGGGTCTTAAAATAATCGAGAAGAATATGTTACCTTTCTATAACATCAAGAAATGATTAGATATTCTAGTCTTCTCGGATAGGGACGAATAAATTGAGGTCCCGTCTCCTGCAGGGTTAGGGTAAGGAGACGTTAATTTCCCACGCACGAGATTACTGTGTGATGGATGTCCTCCCCTGGGGTGGGATGGACGGGTAACAGGACCCCCGTTGATACCAGTGTTTACTACACTGAAGGGGCTATCCTGTATAAATATAGATGTCTACTTCTACTACTACTTCTAACTATGTTCGCATTTCCTGATCTAGAACTCTTAGATAAAGGAAGCTATGTTCGCACTTCCTGTTCTAGAATTTTCAGATAAATTTACTTTTCAGAGCAGCAACAAGGATGAAACATTAAATTAAAAGCTTTTTTACGGAATCCATGCAATTTAAAATCTCGTTAAGTACAATAATTGGTTCTAATATTAAGCGTGAAAATTCTAACCAAACATTAAACCACTCATGTCACTAAAAATCACGTAAACAATTTGTACTATCAAACGTCGATAGTAGCCATCTTGGGGTGTTGTTAAGTTACTTGTGCTGCGGGGAAGGAAGAGACTTTCTCAAGGATACTCTAAAAAGTACAAAAACAGAGATGGACTTTTTGGGGCGTCCTTTAAGCCGATTATCCTTTGTGATATTAAATAAGGAACTTTATAGGCCTGTGAAACGTTGTCAAATGACAGGCTATGTGTTCAGAAGATTGATAAACATCACCATTTACAATTTGAAGAGATGAAAAATCGTGGTTCTCCCGATGGTGCATTCAAGAACAGCACATCTTTCAAAGGAAGTTTTCATTTATTCAATCGCTTAAGGTAGTTCTTGGTTATATTACGCTATGTAGATATCTTGGGGAGACGTTGCTAAAACTTTACTTATTTAGGGAGTACAATGTTGTATATTTCGTTTTTTATTTGTTGACAAACACCAGCAGTGCTAAACCACTAACTGTTTCAATTTGACAGTGCTTTCATCTCCAACGGTACAGAAGATATTTTTAAAAGATTAGTTACAATACTTACATTTCCTGCGCAAAATTACATAAAGACAACCATACACATCAGCTCACATCTTTCGCTGAAAATTTTACCATAATGGGTCTTAAACTATACTTCTGTCTGCCTGAGCTACATTACACACAGTCAAAATGATACAATTATTACTGACACCAAATAATATATGGGTCTTCAAGTACTTCATATTTCAGCCGTGAATTGATTCATTCGTGGTAACTGTTTGTCGGTCTTACAAATTCTTCTACTTTGTGTTTGGCTATATGCAACAGACGGATAACGTCTTCCATATACCTCTTTCAACCTGGCGGTTTAATTGTGCTCTGGTTGATAATGCCTTGTTTTACTTTTGCAATAAAAATATTGACAAGCTATGTGTGGTTTCTAATAAACATTAATGAGTTCCCGGATGATAATAAGAACAACGACGCGCAAAACACACTAGTTGAACGTGGTCCTCTAACGTCCTACAAAGTAAGTGTAGCTTTTCGTATATACCATGTTTTCTTCCATGCAACTCCTTCCCCTAGGTTGGCTTATCATTTATGACCCTTTTTTAATTTGTTGAATAATACTTATACGACTGAGAACAGTTCAACGACGATAAAATTTCTACAGTATCAAAGTTTAATGGTTTTGGTAGGTTTTTATCGTCTTGTCTAACCAATGGCAAAAAAAGCTTCAATACCGTCGGTTTTCATCGTCTTGTCTAACCAAAGAAAAGTTTCAAAACCTACAGCTCTGAGACCGTGCGCGCTGTTGAGCGTGAAGAGGGATTACAGTGGCACTACATTGACGTACAGTCTTTCGTATGCGAGTTAGAACAACAGGTGGTTCTGTCCCAATGCTTCTTCTCGTGGGAAAGCAATTTCGGCAGAAAAGACATCTAAGAATTCTTCCGAATTCATCGTTGAATCTTTGGTTTAAACCAATAAACAGACAAGGATTTATGGCACTATTGGCGTGTGATATGAAAAATAAACTGGATCTCAGTCGTTCAACCTTAAGCAAAGTTATGTGAGTGTTGGTAAAATAAAATAAATGCTGGATGTGAGCTGGCAACCAACACAACGCAAACGTCACCGCCACGATGATGATCATGCGCAGTACCTTGCTCTTTGACAGTTCATTCTGATGTCTCTGGTGAACTGTTGGCTCACCTGGGATCTGGCGTGACCAAAGATAGCGACCAATAAGAACATGAACCCGTGCGATGAGAACAAGAGGAATCAAATATAATATCAAGAATATGGTCATGTAAAAGGCTCTAGCGATGAAAAACTGGACACTTTTGTCCGAATTAACAAAGATTTAGTAATACATAGACAGGTAAAAACGAACGATATAATATACCGACGTTTCGGCGACTTCATGACGCCATTATCAAGGGTACGAATGAAAATAAAATTAACAAATGTCGTACGCAAGCACTACGACAACAACCACGCAGGTGCTGTCCCTGAGCACCTTCTTAGCTGTTTCAAAGTTCTCAAGAAGTGCATGAACAAATTCGATTGTCTTGTCAACGAGATGCTTTACATCAAACAATAAACACCGAGTTTGAACGTACAAACGGATTCTATCCGTGCTAAAGTATTTGTGTAGCTACCTCCCCTATGCAAATTAGTTGTAACTCCGGAACTCGCATTTGTTAATTTTATTTTCATTTGTTCCCTTGATAATGGCGTCACGAAGTCGCCGAAACGTCGGGATATTATATCGTTCGTTTTTACCTGTCTATGTACTTCTGTCCGAGGTAAAGAAATTCCAAACCAATCTGCATTCCCAGTGAAAACCATCAGCATTCTTTACAACATTAGAGAGCAACAAATACGGCAAAAGTAACAGGGAAGGCGAGATCCATATCACTGACGCGACTAGTTTTGTGTTTCGAATGAAGCAAATGTTTCGAAGTGGAGAGCAAACGGCAAAGTAACGATCCACTGTAATGAAGACTAGTGTTATGACGCTCGCCGCAATGGACTGGCTCCCCAAGAACCTAGCGAACTTACGCGTGACTTTTCCCACTGGCCCTGGGATCCAGGAGAAGCCAGTATACAAAAATTTCACCTACGAGGACAGGGAAATACACAAAAGAGGTTTTTTACTAACAACCCGAGCTCATAGTGTGGGAATTAAAAAAGGTGTTAAATTGCCGGGAGTGAGTGAGAGCGTTTTTCGTAATGAAACTAAGCGATGAAGTAACATTTAATAACTGGACAACTGTTACTCACCATATACGGCATAATAGAGAGAGAAACAAAGAGATCTGCAACTGCCATATTTACAATTAAGAAATTGAAGTTAGTCCTCATCCTTTTACGAGAAACCACAATGTAAATGATACAGATGTTACCAAAGCAGCTGAGAGCGAATATAACCACATACGCTAAAGTTAGCCATGCAGTACTGCTGACAGGAAAGTAACGGTTAACAACTGATGAATTTAAGTTTGCCACATCTAAGAAAAAAAGTGGGGAATAAATCAGCTTCGATTTCGAGATTTCTACAATTTTTCTAACAGATAATTTGTTAAGAACCTAATTAACTTAGCTTAGCCTTGCCTAAATAACAACGAGGAGACGAAATATCTTTTTTATAGATCTCTCTCTCCAGTATGCCACCCGATTTTGCCACGACTGTACAAGGAAACCTCTCGTCCGATGTTATCGAGTTTCGCGATAACAGCGCTTGAGGGGAGAGAGAGAGAGAGAGAGAGAGAGAGAGAGAGAGAGAGAGAGAGAGGAAGAGAAAGAGAGAGAGAGGGAGAGAGAGAGAGAGAGAGAGAGAGAGAGAGAGAGAGAGAGAGGGAGAGAGAGAGAGAGAGAGAGAGAGAGAGAGAGAGAGAGAGAGAGAGAGAGAGGAAGAGAGAGGCATCTTCGTTCGAGTAAGGCGCATCATATTACTAGCGCCTGCTTATCTGCACAAGTGGGTTAACGATACCTTGAGGTTTGTACCTGACGGCTTTACCCACGTGTCGCGAAGAACACGTCGCTTCCGTTGATTTTCACTCACGCAGAGGCTGCCACGGTAACATTGAAAATTCGTATTCATCTAGACCGTGCGTAGACAAATATCTTGAAATTGGTAGCACATAAAAACGTACCTGCAATTGAAGAATTATCTGCCGCCTTCGTGCTACTCATTACAGTTCAATACTTATACTGTGGTTTAAACCTGAAACGAATCAAGAATTATTGGTACAAAGTAAGGTGTATTTCGTTCACCTCAAAGTCAGTTATGTAGCGATTAAGTGGTCACTTCGAAGTAACATCGACCGACAGGAGGTAACATCTTCATGTTACTTTTCGCATACGTCACGTGTACGGCCCGAGTGTACCGGAAGTTGAGAAATGTAAGGTAATTTAGCAAAACAATTTCGTTCTTACACGGTCTGGGTTATATTCAGGTACTTTGAGTAATCCGAGGGAGTTCGACTTACCCATTCCCAAGTGTAAATTATATATTTTCAGATAATTTGTTAGGAACAGAAATGGTAGCTTAATGGTATATGTACAATAACTACGTACTTTTGTTCCTTATCATATAAGGGGCAAAATTACTGAATTGTGATTGGTCAAGGCAGAGGGCATTTTTTCTTAATTTTTGTAAATCAAATTTTAGATTTTTACAATCACAAAGACAATTACATCAATCACTTGCTCAATCTGGGGTAGGCTTAAAACGGAGTAAAAGACTACTTTAAAATCAAGCAACCTATGATTACATCCTGCATATATCTAGAGAAGTAATTAAGTAATATATTTAAAAAATAATATTATAGAAAAATTTACTGCCTGACGAGTGAATTCCACCTTAAATTTCACGCGAAAAACCGATATCACACGATATCGGTTTTTCAAGTGAAATTTATTGTGGAATTCACGAGTCTGGCAGTGATTTTTTCTTGAATCGCATGACTGAATAAAAATAAGAAAACAAGAAATTAAAACGGCAGTATTATTGTTTGTTTTTATCCCGTACGCACGCCCTTAAGAAAGCCATTTTAAAGACAACTGTCAGAACTGTCATTGTTAAGGGAACGGAAAGCAAGTTAAGTCGCTCACGTTTGAACCGTCGACAATTTTAATTGTACCTCGTGAATTTTTCTTGAATGGCATAGCTAAAGCCATCAAATCACTGGGCGAAACCAGATGTTTTGTATTTCTGTGCGCCACGCCAGTGTGCAAACAATGGAAACCCTTTCAAAGTCAGGTGTCAATATCTAGCGAATAGAGTGAACAAGATATTTTTAGAATGAAAACCACACTTTTATTTCAAACTCGTGGAGAAAGCAGTGCCTCACATTTTACAATCTTCAGCAAAAAAACTGAAAGTACAAACTATGGAGTTATTTAAGACAGAGATTTTCCTAATACCACTCAACTTGGCAAAATGTGGCGCCGACAATCAACAACTGAATGGTCAAATCCTCAAGTGAAATGAAATTTCAAGCGTTCCGGTATCAAAGCAAGATCGACGAAAAACCGGTAAGTGATTTACAGTTGTAAAAACAAGTGTATTTAAAATATAATGATTAAGACTGGAATTTCTCGGTAAACTCTGACAAAAAACAATTTAAAAAAGGTTAAAAGTCCCAATTTTAACTGTTTTTCTTTCATTGCAGGGAGTCGCTCGTTGGTATCAATGGTAGACTGAAAGTTTATGGAAATATTTACTGGACACTTATTAAAAGTTACTCCAGTAAACATTCCGCCAACTGCTCCTACCATCAGGTAACTAGAACGACTGGCATTGCTGTCAAGGTCACTAGTAGCTGCTGTGTTGCTTGGCGTGGCTGAGCTATTGAGAACAATCTCCCGTAAAGCATGACTTGAATAGCTGTTGGTAGTTGTCGTGCTTGGCATGGGTTGAAACCGGCCAACTTATTCGACATTCGCCGCTATTTCCAGAGGATTATGGCTGTAGCTGGATATGGATTCAGGATTGGAGAGGCCAGTGAGCTCTGATATCTCTGGTGGGTCGAAATCATCACGGAGCGCTTGGATGACTGTTTTGCGACCACTCGAATTTGTGAATTTGCCGTTTAGTGTTTTTTGAAACCATGTTGTCTCAAAATGAGGCCAGTTCGTCGTCTGTATAGGCTACAATGGTTTGGATTTCCGGAAAAGATGCTTGACCTTTTTAGGCATTGATACTTGTTTTCGTTTTCTTTCCGAACGCTTCTTTGGTTTTCCTCGGCAAGAACTGTCGTTTGGCTTTCTTCCCTCGTCTCTGCCATTTTGACTTTTTTTTTCTATGCGTTTTCTCGTACTTTTGAGCGGAGTGGTTTCCTCCAATTTTCTAAAAATTTGAATTTGAATTCAAAATTTGGAAGACATTCGTTTTCTATAAATTTGTTCATATTTGTTCATATTTACGTAGCACTAGTTGTATTTACGTTTTTACGTTCATAACAATAATTTTTGCTCGCGACTCACGTCAGCGATATCGCTTTATGCATTAGTGCGATTCCACGCTAAATACACTCTCTTCCGTTTGACGTATTGACCAATCAGAGCGCGTGTTTACTTTAAGCTATGCAATTCTATTAAAAATTGATGCAATTTAAAATTAGAAAAAAACTGTATTAAACTTATCATAATAAAAGGTCATCAAATTCTTACGAAAGATTGACAAGGTATTTGACTCTCTTATACTAACAGGTAATTCATTCCACATTCGACAAATCCGAACAAAAAAAGAATTCTTTCAGCTAAATAATGAAAACAATTAAAATCACCTGACTAAGGTATTTGACACTCTCAGGAGACAGCTATGGCGAGTCTCGACTTAACCCAATGGCTGGGTTTGGGGTTGCAGAAATCCATTGACCTTCTTCCAGTATTTTGATGTTAGGGTTACAGTTTAGGGTTATGGTTACAGTTTAGGGTTAGGGTTACAGTTTGGTTAGGGTTTGAGCAACCACAAGTCAAGTGACAAGCATTCTCATTGCCCTCTAGCACCCCGGGGCAAGTATCCAGATGGCACTGGTCTTGCTGAGCCCAAGACTTTTTGCACTAACCTGATAATTTAAAAACTGTTAATTGCATTTTGTGCCCTAATCCCAAATTGAGCCCCTCAAGGCTGTTGACAACTACCCTTCCTTTCTAAATCCCTATTCTATATTGAGATTCACACAAAACTTTCTAGTTTTACTGATATCATAAGTAGTTAACTGCTTGCATAGTTAGACACATGAAAATAGCAATATAGTGACAAAAGGAAGATTTTATTAAGACGTCAGTCCTACTGAAAGGCACATCAAGCGTTAAATGATCAACATTCCTGAGCGGTTTGGTACAAAAGCAAAACGATACATAATCGAAAATATTTAACTTAAATATATTTTTAAGAGACTTGAAAAAGAGGACTAAATCATTAATTTCTCTTCGATACTTCTAAGGTAATAAATTTAACTTTTCAAGGCGCGCGTATTTTGTTCCAAATTGTTGATGTCTCTTTTAGTATAAGGTAGCCATACCACGTTAGCATATTCAAAACGCGAACGAACACAAGTAATACAAAGTAATTTCTCTGTACTAATATCATTTATGTTCGTGCATATTCAATAAAGGACATCGAGCATTCTTTGAGTTTTAAAAGAGATAAGATCAACGTGATTATTCCAGCTTAAATTTTGGCTAACCAAAACCCCTTGGTCTTTCTCAACATCAACACGATCCAACTTAATCCCACCAAGATAATAGTCTCTATCGTCAATTGACCTTATACGAGAACCTTTTTCTGTATTCACCTGATTAAAATTAAGAACTTCCCCTCGAATTAAGTGCTCTGCTTTTATCAGCTAAAGGCAATTAAACTTGAATCGTGGCATTACACTAATATAAAAATTCAGCCAAGCCTAAAAGCGGAGCTCGTATTTTTTTCCCGCACGTCTCGTCAGCAAAACTAAAGCTCCGTGGCGTTGGCGTGCCCGTGCATGCTAAACGTAGCACCTTGTGCGGACGCTCGTACGGTAATAGGTCCAATTTTTTGGGCTTGATGGGTTACTACTACTATTTTGTATAATTATGGGGCTACGCTGCGCGTGCTGCGAGCTCCGCTGTTATATGGTTTTATAAATAAATATTTACAAAGATCACAAACTCAATGATATGCTAGACCGGGAACGCTGAACTATTAGTGTTTACTGTTACGTTAATCAATTGGCTTATCACCACTGTTTTTCTCTTATCTTAATTACTTTACTTTATTAATTAACTATGCCAGTACAATTGGCTCACAAGAAAGACTAGAGAAAAAAAGGAAAAAATGCTAAATAAATAAACAAATAAATAAAAATGAATTCAATCTAATTAAGTTTACATTGCAAATATACGAAGCCGAGTTTTCAGGAAAATTTTGTTATTAAGTCGGGTAAACTAATATAATCATTTTCTTCTGAAAGTATTCGGAGTGAAGTATCGTGGACATTGGTTTTAAAGTTATTTTTGGGCATTTGACGCATTTCACACGATAAACTGTTTCAGATTTTTACACCGTACCTTGAAAAAGACTTGGTATGTTTGTCTAACCTTAAGTGTTTAACATAATCGTCACCTCTTCAAGATGATCTTGAACTATATGAGTGAAAATTAGATTTGGAAGCAAATAAGTTAGATATTTTAGTAGGTGTTAAGCTGTTAGATTTATCATGCATTAGAATAGCAACGGATTTAAAGTAGAGTAGATCTAAGGGAAGAAAGCTAGTGGAGACAAAATAAGGTACTGCATGAGAATTGTAGTCACCAAAGAACAGGAGGCGGAGAGCGCGTTTTTGAATAATAAGAATTTTGTTTTTGTAAGTTCTAACACCTTGGCCCCAAGCGACTATGCCATACAATAAGTAGGGCTGAATAAGCGATATGAATATTCAGGGGTATAGTGTGTAAGGCTGGCAGTAATTCCAATTGTTTTACTTATTTTTGAAGCAATGTGGGCGATGTGGTATTTCCAAGAAAGATTTTCATCAATAAGCACACCTAGATATTTGACATAATTTTTACATTCTAAAGAATTGTACGAGTTGTTTTGATGGTCAAGTACTTTCAAGTTGACTTGGTGATTTAACTTTTCTTGTCTTGGTCTAAAAAGGACAGAATTAGATTTCTTTATATTAAGTGATATTTATTTGCGATCAGCCAGTTATAAACCCTAAAAATTTCTGCAAAAACTGTAGATTCAAGGGATTTGAGATTTTTGTCAGCATATAACAAAGTAGAACTTCAATTTATCAGAGCTATTAGATATATCATTTATATAAATAACGAAAAGCAAGGGTCCTGGGACCAATCCCTGTGGGACACCTGATAACACTACTTCTTTTTTTGATATGTTTAATAAGAATTAATTTATTAGAATGGTGTACCACTCCTGAGAAGAACACTTGAGGAGCAAATGCTATGAACTGTTCCGTGATGGGTTTCATACTAGAGCAGCACTTTGAACGATAAATGTAGTTGGAAATAAACTTGAAATGAACTCAAACAATTGGCCGTCAATTTTCTATAGTCCTCTTTTATACTCTGTTGGCGACCACTAATACCGCTCCGTACCCCTTGAAAGAGAGCCGTCATGGGAAATAGCTTTGATGGTTGACAATTAATTTTATTAGATTTTGGCAGTTGATGGTTAAATGTCAAGGCCTTTACCGGTTGACGTTTATTATGAAGAAACATTTCTTGCCGTTCGACAAGATCATAACTGAGATCAAGCTTAGGTCATGTCGACAGTCTTGTACTCTGTCGATAGCTATCATCGCCAGCATATCAATGATCTCCTCGAGATCAACGACATTTTTATCTATAATCGATGTTTAAAATGTTAAAAGCGAGAAAAACACGAACGTTCCAATCAAATCAAAGAGAATTCTAAAAGTGCGAGATATTGAAGTGACAATCGAGTGTAGGACAATCCTAAAAATGTACAAGATAGTAACGTAACTTACGAATTCGAATAAAGAAGTATCCGAAAGTGCGTTAGATTCTAACGTAACAATCAAATAAAAAAGAATTATAACAGTCTGCGAAATACTAACGTAACAACCGAATGAGAGAGTTTTCTAAAAGACCGTTTAATACTAACGTAAGAATCCGATGAAAGAGAATTCTGAAAGTGTGAGAGATAGCAAATATATAAATAAATAAATAATTTAGCAATGGATATTCCACTGGGTGGCTCTTCTTGTCCACTGTTTCCAGATCGAATTGGAATTTGGAATGTTGGTTTATGGAGAGGGAGGAAAACCGGAGGACCCGGAGAAAAACCCTCAGAACAAGGACAAGAACTAACAACAAATTCAACCCACATTTGACACCAGGTCCGGGGATCGAACCCGGACCACAGTGGTGGGAGGCGAGTGCTCTCACCACTGAGAGAAAGAGAACCCTAAAAGTGCGCGAGATACTAACGTAACAATCAAATGAGAGAGAATCTAAAGAGTACATAAGATACTTACGTAACAATCGAATGTAGGTCGATCCTTATATGTGTAAGATATTAACGTAACTATCGTTTGAAAGAGAATCCTAAAAGTGTGTGAAATACGATCGTTATATTCATTATACATTGTTTACTCATAGAAATATATCTTCCTAATAAACGTCTTCCACCAAAGACTTTGAAATTTAACCGTCCAAACTCTTTTCCAGGGTCTTTCATCTTCCCGCCCTGTGGAGCGAGAGAAGGGAGACCCTGGTTTGGTCTGGTCACGTGTTTACAAAGCAAACAAATTTCCCTAGGGAAGAGTCTTTTATTTGCTCGATTTTTGCATCATATCCTTTGTCATCTCCAAAATAGCCTTTATCGTTTTTTAGGTCGCCATGTTTTATAGCAGCCTTCAAGTCGCTATATCTCCGAGCAGGTATTGTAATCTCAATTTAAAACCCAAACAAGTCCAGTGTTTAGAAGCGATATATTCGGGCAGAGATGTTGTGGCCGTTTAACCGACGGGATACAGTAAATCTTTGATTTTTCATCTTCCATGGGGCTAGAAGATGAGAGGCCCTGGGAACGAGTTTGTCAACCGTCAACCACCATAGGCGTTAAAAATTATCAGTCAACCGTCAAAATGGAAAAAACTAACCGTCAGTCGTCAGCTATATACCCCCCACTAAGACCCTCAAAGTAAGCGTGCTAATCTGAAGAAAAATATCTAACAGTTGGTCACAGGGGAAATGTTGCAAATTAAAAAGTTGCTGCTATTTTCACTCATTGTCCACAAAAAAAATATAAAAAAAAATTACGTTTTGCATAATGAAGAAACTTTGACACAGGCGGCCCAAGCGTACTGTGTGTGATTTTGGGGTCAAAAGTTCACTAACGGCAATAGCTTACATATTTAGATTGAATTTTAAGCGTAATTGTGGGCCGTTAAAAAAAAATTATAAAAAAAATTATGAAAAAAATTAAGAAAAAAATTAAAAAGGATAACAAAAGCGAAGAATAAAACGTGTGAAGTCTCCTTACCTTTTCCGTAGCTGCTTTGTTGCCAACAGTCGTTTTAATTTAACGCTGTTTTGGCGACTTTCTATGTGAAGCATGCGCTGTTGACAACAAAGCGGTTGCGGAAAAAAGGCAAGAAGACTTCACACGTTTTATTTCTCACTTTTGGTATCCTTTTAATTTTTTCTTAATTTTTTTCCTTATTAACGGCCTACACTTACGCGTAAAATTCGATCTTAATATGTTAGGTATTACCGTTAACGAAATTTAGACCTCAAAACCACACACAGTGCGCTTGGGCCGCCTGTGCCTTTGACAGATTTTTTTCGGGTGCTGCAAACTGATTATGGAAAACCTTTCTGCATATTAAAAAAATGCCAAAACAATAAAAGTTGTCGCAATTACAAGCATTTGCTACAATGATAAAGTTGCTGCGCATTAAAAAAATTCCTGCAAAAATAACATATAGTAAATTTAATGCGTACACATAAAATTTGCTGAGGAATCTGGAGCGACCACAATTGTTGGGAAGCCATGTCGTGGGAGAAACTGCGCGCTTGAGGACAAATATTGCCACAAGTGCAGAGATGGTCTGTGACAAAACGTCACGCTGAGTGCAATAAGAGCCAATAAAGGTTCAAAGGAAGATGAAACAAATGGCATTGCAAGCTCTACGGGTAGTGGTAGAAGAGCCTCAAGGGTTGTAAACTTTCGCTTGCAGAGGATTCCCTTCAGCGCAAGGGGGAAGGCAAGATTTCCCTCTGAATTGGCTTACTTTTCTTTGTAGTTAATTAGACATAACAGAAATAGAGAATTGAAAGCGGTGTAGGTCATCTCGCTGGGCTTAAAAAACATGTTTCATATGTTTTGTGCGACTCTCATGGGTATGACAACTTCTGTGTGGTTTACTTTCTCTCTCACTTGTTGCCTACCGATTGTCGCCTCTCAGTGTTTCTCAGATGCTCTTAGAGCCGCGTGCTTTAGCAAAGTAATAAGAGCAAAGTAATACCTTCATATACGTTTGATTGAAAGTATATATTAAAAGGAGAGAGCCTGGTATGTATACTGAAAAAATAACTCCGTATTTTATTAGAGATGCCCTGTCCATTCCACGATCAAACTGCGTCAGTACAAAATCTGAATTATTTTTAATAAATCTCGAGGCTTTTCAAAACTACAACTTTTTTGCGCAAAAATGTATAGGTGTTGAAAGAGGAAAGGGAATCCAGTATTGAAGCAACGCAAGATATGCCAGCTATTAACAATTTTACGTTACCTGGAAAAATGCTGTTGGCGAGGACTGTTCGGGGTTGGGAATACTCTTCACTGTCTTCTTTCTTTGCGTTCAAAAGTGTTTCACATTTCATGTACACTGGTGAAATTTCGTTTTGAAAAGGCTAAAGTACACTTGATGTTAAACTTGACTGTTTCCCGCTTGAATGGTTGACTTTTCCAGCAGATGATTAATTACGAAAACCAAGCTTGATGGCCGACAAACCGATTTCTGATGGATTTTATTGTAAACAGAAGAGCTCGAATGATTTACGTTTCGACATCTTCAATCTATCGATGGACATCTGATTGGAATTAGGTCAACAAGATTAAAGGTGTAATACAAAGATAGGATCATATATTCAAAAGCACCTGTCAACTAAAAAGGAATAAATTCTATCGTTATTTTTTCAATGGTTTCTCTTCTTCTGCCCGCTAATAAAATATTAATAAATGTGACATATTTGACCGTGTAAAATAATAAAAAGGATATGAATATTAGAGACCACTACTTTGGATAAGGTAAAAACATTTTTTTATAAAAATAAGGCGAGTGCAACGATGAACAGATGTTATCGTTGTTCTGCGTAGGAGGTGTGTTGTAAGAGTCTCAATGAGGATTAACCTTCAGCCTTAAAAGGGCCTAGAATGTAACCGTCAGTCGTCAATAGGGATAGATTTTTACCGTCAATCGTCAAAAAGGATAAATTTTTACCGTCAATCGTCAAAAAAGCAGGTCAATATTAACCGTCGACGCTCTGAAGGTGTTTCGGATCTCCCTTTTTTCCCCATTTTCTCTGCTTAACGCGAAAAGGGGAAGGTCTTAAAAGGAACTTTAAACTGGTAAACCAGACTCCAGGTTACCATACATGCTCACTTTGTGGTGATGTTTATTGCTTTTCGCCTATAAACTGACTGTTTGAGAATAATCTGATATCTAATTTTAATAGTTTATATTAAAAAAGGGCTGACTTCTTTCATAACCCATTAATTTTGGCGGTTGACCTCGCCACCCAGCGATTTTCTCCTCCTTCGACAGAGAGAAGACAAGTTTAAATCATGTCGATTGTGGACCAATATATAGAAAAGGTGCCGTGAGCTTCTATCATACAGAAGAAGATAAAACTTTCGAGCGATTCAAAATTTCCTTTTGGTGAAAAGATTTGGAAGTCTACGGATACACATTGATTACCTAGGGATCAATGACTAGTCTAACAAATTTGGGTGCGGCGTTTATGAGGTCAAGCTGTACCAACCTATACAAAAGAAAGCCTCCACGCCGTTTCACATTTTGAACATGAAACCTTCAGCTTCCTGCAATCATATGCACTTTGTTCGCATCTCAAAGACGTCTGAAGCGGATCACAAAGTGTGGTTTACAGGTAAAACCAATGAATTTATGAAGTTAACTCTCCACCCTGAGTGACAGATTGCCTCTCTGCTTACTTGAGGGTTTACTCTAATAAGTGCTCAGCAATGTTAGCAAAGTTGTAGGTCACCAGCCTGACTGGCTGTGAGTTTAAATGTAATTAACTGAGAATGCAGGCCTAGGTTGCCTGGTACCAGAAAATTATTAGCAATAAATGCAAATTTTCGAAACGAGAGAATTCTGTAAGGTATTGGCTCCCGCTAGCCCATCCACAGTAAATTACTTGTTTACTTTAAGTAAATTGTGTGGTAGACGACAGTATCTATTGCGATCGCCACTTAATAACTTGTAGCCAAGTGATGACGTAAAGCTTAGTTTCAAAACTTTTTTCCACCAGAGTCTTCACTTTGTGTTTGGTTGCGTATACGAGTGGTTCAGAAGATGATAGGGGCTTGCCCGTTGGGTTGCTAACTTTGAAAAGTAAGCACCAATTATATAAACTTTCTGATCTCAATCACAGTAAAGTAAAACTCCCACTTTTATGTTCATTTCTTTATTATGGGTGAAACTGAATAAGAATGAAAAATTATCCAATTTTCTAAAAAAAAAGTCCGTGTGGTTGGAAAGGATTTGATGTACAATGCTCTGAACAGTAAAACGGAAACGGGAGAATATCAACCAAATTCAGTTTTCCGAAAGAAAAGCGTTTGCGATACTAAAAGCCTTTCAATGAGTTACTTTCAAATATATTCATTGTTAATGTAAGAGAAAAGAGCAACTATCTGCGGCTTTGACTGGGGAGGAGACAAGCTTGATTTCTGGTGTTTGACACCTTGTAACATTATAACACGGAAGAACTACGACATCATTCGCACAGTGGTTTATGAAACAGATTAAATTCATTTCATACAATCGTATAATCACTCGTTATTTATATTACAATTCGCATTTGTGAGATGGATCTGCTCGTATAAAGGCACGGCCAAAGGAAAGGAAAGGAAAGCGGTTTTAGTGGGCATGGTATAGATGAGTTATAACACTGTCATATAATGCACTTCGCCCGGTTAAGGAAACGAACTGTCGGTCTTTCCTGTTTAACGATGAGTCCCTTCAGTGTTTGTTATGATTCATCCTGCTCACGAACCGATGATACATTAAAAGACGAAGAGAGCTGGTTTCTAGTATCCAGTTCTTCCTGTAGCACCCGTCTGCGGGACTGTAACACTGAGATCTGCTGTCTGACAGGTTCCACGGTATCCTCAAGGTCCTGGTAATTTTGCAGGGGAAAATGAAAATTATTTGTAAAATACGAACTGCCTTTATGAGGGGGTATTCCACAATTCACTTGACAGAAAATTATTACAATTCATATATTAAGACCTTGCCAGCTTAATAAAATGAAGATTATTTAAAAACCACTCGAAAGGCTGGAAATAAATTTGCCCGTATTCATGATGTTTTTAGCTGAATCTGACTGACCAAATCTGAGTTGAATTTGTTTTGAATTAAACTTCCCTTTGAGCGACACTCCTCCCTTATCAGGTGAAGCAGTGTGAGAGCGAAGTAATATATCAGTTAACCCTTTAACCACCAAGAGTGACCAGCATCAAGCTTTTCTTTACAGTATCACCCCAATAAGTTCACGACAATCAAGAAAATGATCATCAACTACACAAACTCCTGATTGTGAAACAAATTTTCTTTGTCGGTACCTTTGGAAACGCATGGAGGACAGTTTAGAGCAGAGGTGATGGGTTCAAATCCCGTACAGGCCTCATTTTCACTACTGCTCAAAAAGTGTTCATTACTGCGAAGATCGCTTCCATATTCATTTCATAATCCGCAGTTCATATGTATGATTTTAATATATTCACAGGCAGTAGCTTACCGATGTTAGGGTGCACAGGGGTAAGAGCCACCTTTCAAAGCGACATTTTCATATTATTTATGCTCGACTTTTCTTTATGAAGTGCACTTGTAGATAACTACCCCTCGAAGAGAAGCCGGCATAAGACCTGTCACTTTCTCTTCATGTAGCAGACGCATTCTGAACAACTGTGAAACAAAACAGAAAACACGTTTTGTCTTTGCATAAGACCTTGTATTAAGAAAGCCAAAGTTTCATAAAACGACAGAAAACAAGTTTTACATGTTCGGGTCCTCCACCCCACCCCTACTGCTCCTGGGTTCGTTGTTCGTATCCAGCTCTCGCGCAATTATTTTCTTTAACATCATCTAAATGCTAAAAGTCGAAGTTTATTGCAAAATTAAAAGCGCGTAGAAATACAACGAGATTCACTCAAACAGACTAGCGTGCTTTGCTTTAAGCGAAAAAACTTCAAGAAAATGTCGACGTGAGCTTTAACACGAGTTTCGTTTTTATGAACGCAATTCGCTATTAAATCTAATAATACTTACATCATACGAAAGGTTAGATCTTGAATTTGTTTATCTTTTATTTTCTGATGATGCGAAATTAATAGCGCGTTCAAACATGGCAAAAGTTGGCAGAAAGCGACTTGGCCTCCTCTAGGAGTCCCTTTGTGCTTGGAACAAAGGGTTTACCAAACAAAGAAAGGACGCCAAAGTCTATTTGAGTAAACTTCGCTGTATTTGTACGTGCTTTAAATTTCGCATTGACCTTCGACTTCTTAGCATCATATGATGTAAGTTTCATACGATATCATTCATATCGGTGTGTAGCCGCAAATCCACAATTTATTTATAAAATCCAACAATCGAGATCAGGTGAGATCCACATACACTTCTTAACCTTTGTACGATTCGCTAAATGAAAAATGTACCAGCGATGAGTAAACCTAAATATCAAACACTGAATTGTCCTTTTTTTTCTAAAGAACTCACATTATGTAGGAGCTTTTGGAAATCGCCAGTCAAGCTAATGTAAACTACACCAAACATGGAGACTCATTTTCCTCGTGTTCGCTCTGAGACCGCTATGCCTTATTTATGGAAGGCACAGGCCTCCCAACACTAGGACAAGAAATCTTTTCAACAAATGAAAATATTCAATAAAGGGCAACAACACAGCGGAAACCACTTAGCGAAATTCACTGAGCGACTATATCACTCTAGTTTTGCTGTTCACAAACTGATCATAATCTTCAGGATATCAACATGTTTTTTTCGTTTAACTTTCCATTGTTGAGACGCTACTCCAACTTCTGAGTCCCTTTCCCTTTTTGCAATGTACTACTGCATATTAGCTTTCATTTGATGTAAGTTTCACACGAGAGGCTACACGTAAGGCTTAAGTCAAATCGCCACCGGTGGTGATTTGAGCTCGAGTGGTGGCGAGTTTGTTGTGGTGGCGAGTTGACCGGATATTCTTTTAAATAATTAACAGTACTAGTGTGGCAAACACACGCGAGTTAAATCACTATTGCGACGATCTTCTCTTAAAAAATACACTAGCCCTAACCTGGAGATCTTAAGGAAAAGTATTGTACAATTTCAACGACAATTGTTTTCTACAATGGCATGTGTAAATCCTGTCTTTTTTCCACCGAAAACTGAAGCCGAAAACTGAGGCCAAAATGGCGTCGACTGTGTAACCGCCCTTTGACGAAATTGCAGAATGCAAGATGAAAATTCACCAAAGAAAAGCATCGGATATCAGAAATAAGAAACTTACAATTTTTGGCTCCGTCAATTGAGAATGACAGGCAAAAGATCCGCTTTTCCCGAAGACAAGTTAGACACATGCGCGCTTCACCATTCAACTAAATTGGATTCATTTCATTACAACACAAATCTGACCAAACGCAGTTACAGACGAGATAATGTGTCACAAGAACAGAGTTAGAGGAGTACAAAGTTTGCCTAAATAAAACAATCCTTAAATTGAATTTAATTGTGTTCGGCGATCGAACTAAATCAAACACGGAACTTCTGTTGAGATCGACTACCGAACGATGCTGGCAACGAAAAAAAGATATCATTGTTTATATCTTCGAGCTAACGAGTAATTTTCTTTTTATTACCTGGACAATAGATAGACACGGTAAATAGTAAGAAGCTGGCTTCAATACCTCAAATAAGCGACCATTCGAAATGTCAAGTTTAGGTGATCGGTAACCGGAGGTAGGCCTGTCCCGATTGTACTCGTAAAATGCTGGAAAGTTGCCCTCTCAAATGCCAAAAAGTTGACGCCTAAATTTCTTGATATTATCTATGTAAACGCTAATTAACTCCCAAATATGGGCGAAATCTAAGGGTACCCTGAAAAGTAACTAAAAGAAATGAAGATGGACTTTTTGGGGCGTTAAGCCGATTATCCTTTGTAATATTAAATAAGGAACGTAATAGGCCTGTGAAACGTTGTCAAATGACAGGTTATGTGTTCAAAAGATTGATAAACATCACCATTTTCAATTTCAAGAGATGGAAAATCATGGTTGTCTCGATGGTGCATTCAAGAACAGCACATCTTTCAAAGGAATTTTTAATTTATTCAATCGCTCAAGGTAGTTCTTGGTTATATTATACTATGTAGATATTTTGAGGAGACGTTACTAAACCTTTACTTATTTAGGGAGTACAGTATTGTATATTTGATTTTTTAATTTGTTGACAAACACCAGAAGTGCTAAACCACTAACTGTTTCAATTTGACAGTGCTTTCATCTCCAACTGTACAGAAGATATTTTTAAACAATTAGTTACAATACTTACATTTCCTGAGCAAAATCACATGAAGACGACAATACATATCAGGTCACATCTTTCGCTGAAAACTTTATCAATAATGGTTCTTAACCAAAACTTTCGTCTGCCTAAGCTACATTACACACAATCAAGTGATACTATTATAACCGAGACCAAATAATATATGGGTCTTCAAGGACTTCACAGGCTTTTTAGAAACATTAATTGGTCAATTTATTTGCATAAGAATATATAGTTTCTGAGTCTGATATTTCAGCTGTGATTTGATTCTTTCGAGGTAACTGTTTGTTTGTCTTAAAAATTCTTCCACTTTGTGTTTGGCTATATGCAACAGACAGATAATGTCTTACATATACCCCTTTCAAACTGGCGGTTTAATTGTGCTCTGGTTGATAATACCTTGTTCTACTTTTGCAATGAAAATATTGACAAGCTTGACAAGCTATGTGTGGTTTCTAAGAAACATTAATGAGTTCCCGGATGATGATAAGAATAACAACGCGCAAAACACACTAGTTGAAAGTAGTCTTCTAACGTCCTACAAAGTAACTGTAACTTTTCGTATATACACCATGATTACTTTCATGCATGCAACTCCTTCCCCTAGGTTGGCTTATCATTGATGACCCTTTTTTAATTTGTTGAATAATACTTATACTACTGAGGACAGATCAGCAATGATAAAATATAATACATAATAACAATAATTTAATATTTATATTGCGCAAATTAGCATGTGGATATGATCAAATGCGCATCATAACACCTTTCGGGGGACTTTGGCCGTACTGCATCGGCGGTTTACAAAGAATCGAAGGAAACGTATTTGAAGATGCCCCCTCCACCCTAGTTCCCAGTAAACAGGCCAGACCACATCACAGTAATCTTGTGAGTGGGTTCTTTAACGTCCCCTGCCTGACCAAATTAACTAATTAATAGATGCAGGAGACGGGACCAACGGTTTATTGGTCAATATCCGAGAAGACTAGGATGTCTATCCATTTCTTGATATTTTAGAAAGGTAGCGCATTCTCCTCAGTTATTTTAATACCTTGAGTGTTGGTCCGGCCGGGGCTCGCACCATCGACCTCGACCTTCCGCACAACTGTCCAGCGCTCTAACCAATTGAGCTAAGCGGGAGGCGGTTATTAATATTTAATGGTTTTGGTAGGTTTAAATCGTCCTGTCTAACCAATGGCAAAAAAGGGGTTCAATACGGTCCGTTTTCATCGTCTTGTCTAACCAAAGAAAAGTTTCAAAACGTACAGCTCTGATACCGTGCGCGTTGTTGAGCGTGAGAAGGGATAACAGTGGCACTACATTTAAGTAAAGTCTTTCGTATGCGAGTTAGAACAACAGATGTTCCTGTCCCAAAGCTTCTCCTCGTGGGAAAGGAATTTCGGCAGAAAAGACATGTAAGAATTCCTCTAAATTCATCGTTGAATCTTTTGTTTAAACCAATAATCAGACAAGGATTTATGGCACTATTGGCGTGTGATATGAAAAATAAACCGGAGGTTAGGTGTTCAACTTTAAGCAAAGCTATATAAGTGTTGTTAAAACAGAAAATCAATAAATGCTGAATATGAGCTGGCAACCAGCACAAAGCAAACGTCACCGTCACGATGATGATCATGCGCAGTACTTTGCGCTTTGACAGTTCATTCTGATGTCTCTGATGAGCTGTTGGCTCCCCTGGGATCTGGTGTGACCAAAGATGTCCACCAATAAGAACATGAACCCATGCAATGACAACAAGAGGAACCAAATACAGTATCAAGAAGATGGCCATGTAATAGGCTTTGGCGATAGAAAACTGGACACTTATATCCGAGGTAAAGAAATTCCAAACCAATCTGCATTCCCAGTGAGAACCATCAGCACTCTTTACAACATCAAAGAGCAAGAGATACGGCATAAAATACAGGGAAGATGCGATCCATATCACAGAGGTGACTAGTTTTGTGCTTCGAATGAAGCACATGTCTCGAAGTGGATGTAAAACGGCGAAGTAACGATCCACTGTCACGAAGAAAAGTGTTATGATACTCGCAGCAATGGACTGGCTCCCCAAGAAGTTGACAAACTTACACGTGACTTTTCCCACTGCCCCTGGGATCCAGGATGAGCCAGTATACAAGAATTTCACCTACGGCGACAGGGTAGTACACAAAAGAGGTTTTTCAATAACAATCCGAGCTAATAGCGTTGGATAACAAAATGTGTTAAATTTTTGGGAGTGAGTGAGAGGTTTTTCGTAACTAAACTAAACGATGGAGTAACATTTAATAATTGGACAACTGTTACTCACCACAGGCGGCATGAGGAAGAGAGAAACCAGGAGATCTGCGACTGCCATATTTACAATTAAGAAATTAAAGTTAGTCTTCATCCTTTTACGAGAAACCACGATGTAAATGATACAGATGTTACCAAAGAAGCCGAGGACGAATATAACCACATATGCTAAAGTCATGCACACAGTACTGCTGACACGAAAATAACCGTTAATAACTGATGAATTCATGTTTGCCACATCTAAGAAAAGAAAAATGGGGAATAAATCAGCTTCAATTTTGAGATTTCTACAATTTTCTTACAGATAATTTGTTAAGAACCTATCTTAGCTTAGCCATGCTTGCCTGATTAACGACGCTGCCTTAAAGACGAAAAACCTTTTTTATAGATCTCTCTTCGCTTGAGTTTGCCGCCCGCTTTTGTCACGATTATACGAGGAAACCACTCGTCTGATGTTATCGAGTTTCCCAATAACAATTTGTGCGAGGAGAGAGGCATCTGTTATTTCTTACTTGAATGAATCTTCGCTTGAGCAAGGCGCTTCATATAACTAGCGCCTGCTTATCTGAGTGGCCTACCAATACCGTGCGATTGGTACCCGACGCCTTTCCCCACCTATCGTGAAAATCACTTCACTTCTGTTGATTTAATTTGGATATATCAACAAAAGTTGAAATGGTAAATTGGCCACCGTAATGATCACAAAAGCTGACGTTTCGAGCGTTAGCCCTTCGTCGGAGCGAATAGAGGAATTGTGGGTTGTGTGTGCTTTTAAAGGCAGAAAATGGAGCTACGTTATTGGTGGGTGCATGGCAACGAGAAAAACATGAATAAATTAGTGGAATGAAAAGCGTTCATTGATCCCTGTGGGATTGAGACTGCCGGTTTGAAAGATGAGCTTTTGTTCAAGATTTTTACGGCTTTCCGTTCTGTTGATTTAGTCTTATGCAGAGGCTGCCATTGTAGCATTACGAAATCATATTCATCCAAAACGTGCCAAAAGAAATATCCTCAAACTTATAGCACATAAAGACGTACCTGCAATAGAAGAATTATTTGCCGCCATCATGCTACTCATTGCCACTCATTGATCAAAAACTTTAACGTCTTTTTACTGTGGTTTGAACCTGAAACAAAGCAGGGAATGTTAAAAATTGATCTTCCACAAATAAAATTTTCACCAAAACTAATGTACAAATTAAGGCGTATTTGCTTCACCTCAAAATCAGTTCTGCAGTGATTTAAAGTGGTTCTCATACTTTCTACTGAGCAAATACCGTGAATTGTTTCCAACTGTTCTTATCATTTATCAATTACCACGTTTGACCTTTACATCTTTTCATACAACCGTAGAGTAAAGAAAACAATCTCGATTTTTTTTAGAACCGATTATCGCCGGGGTAGAGATTGAATTTGTCTGATTCCCCTTTGGGTCTCTAATATTCATATGACCTCCCTCCCCTGAATTGGCAGTCAATTTTCTATAGTCCCTTTATGGCCTATTGGCGACGACTGATACCGCTCCGTTCCACTTGTAAGAGGGTCTTCATGGAGAAAAGCTTGACGGTTGATGGTAATTTTTTTTTCCATTTCGACAGTTGATGGTTAAATTTCGTGGCCTTTACCGGTTGACGTTTATTACGAAGAAACATTTCTAGGAGTAAAAAATGATTAATGAACGTTACGTTGGTATCTCGGGCACTTTTGCTTTTCTAGCCTGTTCCAGTTGTCATTCAGTAAAACGGAGCGAAATAGTAAGTGGTGCTATGGTAAAAGAGGAGTGACAAAGAGAGAGAGGCTGGGTCGAGTCGGAAAACCTTTGTACAAATTAAAAAAAAGTTGCCTTAAGAATAAAAGTTGTTGTAGTTATAAACAGCTGCTGCAACGAGAGAGGGTCTCAACAGATTTAAACTGTCAGCCGTTATAGAGCTTAAAATTCAGCCGTCAGCCGACAAAAAGGGTGGATTTTTACCCTCAGCAACAGCTTTAGATAGGTGAGAATCAAGAAAAATAAACAAATCTCCAAATTTCCAAAAGTGCTCAGTTTACTGTCATTTTACTCGGGCTTTCCGAGGGAAACGCCCAAGGTATAAATTGGTTTTTCTTTTGCGCGTTCAGTCGCAAAACGCAGTTCCACTACAGCGCATGCGTGAACTGTGAGAGCGCATGCGTTCAGTGAACCCAAGAGTGCATGGTTTAAAGCAATGGCTGCCTTTGGGGACAATTCCTTGCTTAATGTACGCGGAAGAAGTTCGAAGGCTATTACGCTCAATATACATACCAAGTCACACACCGTTCGCGGTAGACCCACACTAAAACTTGTGGAGCGTTTTGGGAACGGGTCAGCCCGCGAACTTTACGAGCGATCCGTTACGATTGAACCTTCTATCGAGAAATATCTCATATTATGTTTACATTTAAACACAACCGTGGATTTAGAAGTGATCGAGAATCCAGTAGAATACCAGAAGCAACGCTTTACCGTCTCAGAGGAAAGGGCAGAAACCTGAAGGAATTTGTTTATGAGCGTATTCGTCCAAGCATACCGAAGTCTTGCCTACGTCGTTATGTGAAGGTTAGAGGAGTTACAAAGAATGTTTGTAAGCTTAATACGAAGAGGGTAAGATTAAATCAAGATAAACAACATGAGAAGAAGTATTGAAGTATAGAAGTTGACTTGTTTTGTGAGGGTATATCGAACGATGATGAAACTGAAGTTTAGAGCAAGTCGGTATTTATCAATGTTTTCTTGTAATAGACCAAAGTGTCTTCACAAGAGTCAGACACACGTATCAAACTATTGTAAATTTCAACTGAGTTCAGATATACCTTACTTTTTAACGAGAATTTTCCAGCAGAGAAGGCTCAACGACCTTCAGAATCTATTTTAGCAACGAAATACAGTAGACATATTTATTGACAGAACCCAAGAGTCATTTACTGTACAGAACGCGTTCTTTGTTATTCTGTCACGCAGTGCTAACTATAAATCTGCCTGCTGTTCCAGAATAAGATGTGTGTGGTAAGTTTACCCGAGGAAACCCTCGAGAACATCAACACCAAATTGGCTTGCATACCAAAACAGAACAGACAAGACGGGCAAGTGGTACTGACAGTATTATAATGGGAAGAAACGCGTGAAGTGTAAAGTATTATATTACTAAGCGTTGTTGCTGTTTAATGTGTGTTTAACTTGTAATTTCTACAGTTTTCTGTTTACAGGGTCTTCATTTTCGTAGTACGAAAACGAAGACCGGGTCTTAGGTCTTAGGTCTTAGGTCTTCGTTTTCGAGGTCTTCGGTTTCGTAACACCCAATCGCAACGTAACAATGCAGTGAGAGAGAATTCAAATAGTGTGCGAGATAGAATCGTCACGACGCAAAGAAAGAGAATTCACAGAGTGCGCGAGATACCAACATAATAATGCACCGATGGGGAATTCGAAAAGCGTGCGAGATACTATCGTAACATTTATTATACATTGTTTACTCATAGAAGAACATCTTCCTAAGAAACATCCATCAGTTAAAGACTCTGACAGCTAATCGTCGACCATCATAGGCGTTATTAGTTATCCGTCAACCATCGAAATCGAAAAGAATTAATCGTCAAATTAACCAGTCATTTTCCACAAGTGGGTGGCATAATAAAGAAACCTGTGGCAGTTTTCTTTTAGGTGCTGCAAACTGATAAAAGAAAACCTTTCTGCAAATTATAAAATTTTGCTGCAAAAATAGAGGTTGTTGCAATGCCGATATAGTTGTTGCACATTAAAGAAAAGATTTCTGCAAAAAAATAACATGATTTAAAGCGCACACATTAAATTTGCTGCGGAATCTGGACCGATCCACGATTGTTAGGAAGCCATGTTGCGGGAAAACCGAGCCCTTGAGGCCAAAATTGTCACATGTGTAGAGAAGATCTGCGCTTGATGAGTGCAATTCGAGTCAATAAAGGTCTAAAGGAAGATGGGAAAGATGACAGTGCAAGCGCCACTGTAGCGGGCTCGGGCTCCTCTACCGGGTAGAGGAGCTTGAGGTTTGTAAACTTTCGCTTACAGAGGATTCCCTTTAGCGCTGGTGAAAATGCGAAAATTCTCTCAGAATAATAAAAATAAAACATGAATTAAATGCGCAAACATCACTGCTTCGGAAATTGGACCGATCCACGATTGTTAGGAAGCCATGTTGTTACCCTTTCGAAGTTAAAGATGTTTTGCTCGCATGAGGGTAAATATTTTCATAAGTACAGAGATGGTCTGTAACAAAACGTCATCTTGAGTGTAACAGAATCGATAAAGGTTCAAAGGATGATGAAAAAGATTGCAGTTCAAGCGCCACTGGTAGTGGTATAGTTTTGCCTCGGTGTTGTTAACTTTCGCTGGGCCTAGAAACATGTTTCATATGTTTTGTAGGACCATCATGGTTATGAAAACTTCTGTGTAAAATCTTTTTCCGTGTTTCCAAAGGAAAGTGAATTAATTATCGAAGCAACGCAAAATAAGCCAGCTATTAATAATCTTACGTTACCTGGAAAGATGCTGTTGGAGAAAACTGTACGCGGTTAACAATACTCTTTACCGTCTTTCTTTGGGTTCAAAAGGGTTCGACATTTCATGTACACTGTTGAAGTTTCGTTTTGAAAAGTCTGAAGAACACATGACGTTAAAGCTGTATCCCGCTTGAATGGCAGACTTTTGCTGCAGATGATTAATTGCCAAAAACAATCCTAAAGGCGGACATAAAGACAGCTTAAGAATTTTATAGTACACAGGAGAACTATAATGATTCACGTTTCGACATATTTAATCTAGTGATGGACATCTGCTTGGAATTGAGTCAACAAGAATAACGGTGTAATAAAAATACAGGAAAATATATTCAAAGGCAACTGTCAGCTAAAAAGGAAGAAATTTTATCTTTTTTTCCCCTTGTTTTGCTTCTGCTCAATGGTGAAATATTGATCGGATGTGACACACTTGGCCGTGTAAAACCAATACTTTGGATGAGCTAAACAAATTTTCAATGAAAAACTGGAAGTGAGAACAACAGCTAACAGATGTTATGTTTCAGCTTCTGATCTAAAATGCTCGCTTTAGCTCATTTTTCCTAGTACAAATATCGATGGTGTTGGACCACATCGTTTGTTGATTGGTACTTACTTGCCGCTAACCGGTAAATTTTTTTGGCGTTTTTTCGTTAGTCAGCTATAATCTTCACCTTTGACGCAAGTCGGTTAACCCCATTTCCTTACCTAGAATACTCTTCCTGAATCATAAAAATATTGATAATGTTAGACCATGTCGGCTGTCGGTTGGTATTTACTTGTCGCTAATCCGTAATATATTTTTTTTGCGTTTTGTTGGTAGCTGTCAGTTCTTACGTTCAACTCGGTTTTAAGGCACTTTCAAAGTGGCGTCGACTGCGTCAACGTTCTTTGACAAAATTGCAGAATGTGAGAAAAAAGCACCAAAGAAAAGCCTCGAAAATCAGAAATAGGAAACGTAGGACAAGTTTTGGCTCCATCAAATGAGAAAAACTGGCAAAAGATCCGCTTCTTCCCGAGGATAAAGTAGAAATATGTGCGCTTTACTATTCAACTAAACTGGATTCCTTGGTCAGAATTGTAGAATGCAAGAAAAAAAAGCGCCAAAGAAAAGCCTCGGAAATCAGAGGTAGGAAACGTAGCACAAATTTTGGCCCCGTCAAATGAGAGATACTGGCAAAAGATCCGCTTCTTCCCGCGGTTAAGGTAGAAATATAATATGTGCGCTTTACTATTCAACTGAATTTGATTCCTTGGTCAATTCATTTACAACACGAATTGGACAAACTGCAGCTGCAGACGAAATGATGTGTCACAAGAACAGAGTTAGAAGTGTATAAAGTTTGTCTTAATAAAACCTTCGACTGAATTTGATTGTGTTCAGCGACCCAACTAGATCAGACACGGAAATTCTGGTGAGTTCGATTATCGAACGATGTGGGCAACGAAAAATAATATTGTTTTGCCACAAGAATATAAGATTCATATCTTCAAGCTAACGTGTAATTTTCTTTTTGTTACATGGACAATAGACATCTGTGGTAGAGATTGAAAGGCTGGCTTTAATACAAAGACAGTCGAACGTCTCCTGGGCGAGCATTCGAAATGTCAAGTCTAGGCGTTCGCTTTTGGGAGGTAGGCCTGTCCAAAAAGTACCTATATTTCTTGATATTTTTTATGTAAACGTTAATTAAATGCTTTATTTTCTTCACGATAACTTCTACATCCGCAAAGAAATAAAACTTAAAACTTAGCTTTAAAAAGTTATTCTCAAATATGGGCGAAATTTGAGGATACTCTAAAAGGTAAACAAACGCAGTTACTAAAAGTTGCCTAGCACAATCGGGACAGGCCTAAGGGGAGGAGGTCGGCTAAAAGAGGTCAGGGTCCATATTTCAGGTAACTTGTAGATGGCGATAAGACCCTTCTGTCAACGCTTAACGAAACCTATGGTAAAAAACCGTTTGCGGCTTATTTAAGGGAAAAACATCTTAGATCTATGGTGATTGTTTTGTATCTCACAAATGATCTAACGCAGCGTTTGGGACAATTGACGTGAAAGAAACTTGGCTCGTTTGTTTCTTCATTCACGTGGTAACGCTATTTCAGGAATTTTAAACCTTCTGGTAGCTCCACTTTTATGAGATCTGTTGAAACAATTTTCAGTTTCCACTCGTTCTGGATCTGTTGGGATAGAGTTAAGTGCAGTGGTTAATTATGTTTTATCAGAGCAAGTATGTAACTCAAAATAAAAAAGATATTATGCTTTATTAACGTTAAATAACGTTTACCGTTGCACAATCTACAGGGAGCTTTTCCCGGATGTAGTGGTCGTATCGATTCTACGAGTCTTTTAGTTCCCAGTAAAACGCTCTCGTCCATATAATAAAGTCATCTAGGAATTCTGTGTCCAGAATCAAGAAGCGTTGACAAAAATTATCAAACAAGATATACTTATTATAAAGAGAAAACTAAAAACCATAAGTTTTGTCGGAGGTCCAAATCATCGAGGGGGAGTACAAGCGGGTTTGGAACGCTGTGATACCAGCTTTAAATTCCGACTTGGTATTTTTATTTAACGTTGGTACGTTCTTCGAAATCTTTTTACTCGAAACGTGGATTTATTGAAACAGTGTCCAATATTTTTACCAAAACGTGCATGCAATGAGTTAAGTTTAAAGTTGACTCAAAGAGTTTTAGAAAATCTCTTGCACTTCAGTTTCGGTTCCGTTCCGTAAGATGGCTCGAAACCTTCCAAAAAGGTCCTGAAAAAATCCAGAATGACAATTGCCACCTTAAACACGTCTCACGTTTCATATCAGATCCTATAAAGTCATAGCGATTAAAAAAACTCGACTTAGACCCGAGATAATTCGGTTTCACTTCATGAGACTGCTCTGATAGCTTCCGAAAGAGCAGTGACTTACTTAGTTATTTGCTTATTTACCCACCTACGTAGTTACCTTCAGCCAGGCTTACTTACTGGCTTTTAAAAGCCAGTTTCCACAAAAAAGGTTGGAATTGGTTTAGGCATCTATATTGCATGGAAACAACGGCAAACATAGCCATTTTATGCATGCAGGAGTTATTTTTATTGGATAGGTGGGTTGAGGTGGGACACTTCGTGTAACTGATATCTTAATTTTTGTTTAAAAAAAAAGCATAATTTTAAAAAGAACGAAAATATTGCATTGTTTTACTTTAACTAAGAAAGGGGGAAAAAGAACCTTCTAGTCTGTCTGAAGTGAGACGACACAAAAACAAAAATAAATTGCATTAGTGCCACGCTCACAGTATTCTCCTTCGCAGCTATAGTTTGGTCATGTCCCATAACGCCCTCGTTTCCTCCTTGGAGAGTGAGCGCGTCGCGTGACGAGACCAAATAACGGTCGCGAAGGAGACTACGTTTTTTGCCGATCCTCAGCCGTCTGACACAAAATAAAAATGATTCCTTTAAAGTTAGTTGTCTCAAGAATTTCATTCCACGTAACTTTACTGCGGAAAACAATCTGGAACTCTGTTTGATCTCTAGTAGACCTTAACCAAAGATCTCCATTCTTCAGATAGGGGAAGAAAAGGGGCTCCTTGTTTGGTTGTTGCCTATATAAACTTTGTCCTCTGTTTGTGGAATACGTGATAATGCAGGTTGTTTAAAAAAAAATGAACACTCGATGGGGTAAAGTCCAAGGTAGTCAAAAGTGAATTTGATTGGTGGAAGACGTAAAAACACGTGAGAATCGCGTTAAAAATTCACTAAAAAATATCACTGAGTTCCACGTCAATTTCCTGGGGTTGTAAAATGCAGTTAGAATATTAGATTAAATGCAGGTTCTTCACAAGGAAATGACACGCAGTGGAGCAAAGTCTAATGAAGCGAAACTGAATTGATTGGTAGAATACAATTCAAGCACGTAATAAAATAGCCTTACATATATGTAGTGTAATGTTTGGTTATGTTATGTTTGGACTTTGAACGTTGTTGTTGTAGTACGTGTTGGAAAGTGTAGGTTGTTTGGCTTGTGCGTGGTGAGTAAAGAAGCTGTAAACAAAACAAGTTTTAACTGAAAAGTAAAACATAAAATTACCAGCCAACCTTTGTAATCCCAATAAATCTTGTACTAGAGCGACAACGCTCTCACGAAGGCCCCCTGATTCCATGACAACATTAGCAAGAAAACAATGCGTAAACGCTCTGGTTGGTGCGAGATATGCTGTGATAGGTTTGTGCAAGATAAATAACTCATTGCAGCAATCTGATTGTACCCTAATGCGCCAATCTGATTGGGCAAAATGCATACCCTAATGCAGAAAATCTGATTGATGCTAGATACATACCCTAATGCAGCGATCTGATTGGCGCGAAAGACTGCCACCCGACACGCTTACATAGAGTTATAAAAAGACAACTCTAGTTTAGAGTATCGAGTGGTATAGTAAAATAAAGTGTTGAAACTAAAAAATCATGCTTGAACAATTTTGGAAGGAAATGGGAGGGAGGAAGGGGCAACTGCACGCTTCAAAAGCAAATTGAAAGTTAATTACCACACAAGCATCTATTTGATGCGAAAACATGTCCGTGTATTTGAATCAAACATATCTGTTCTTAGGATCTGACATTTGACCACAGAAAAATACAGTATACTGATTTGAGCTCTTGTGAACGGCTTATATATATAGTCCTTCATTCTTCTAAGGATTGGTGAACTTAAATGCACCGAACTGAAATGAACTATTACTAGATTCAATTATACTTCGAAACACTCGTCTCAATTTAACAATGCAATGTCTCTTTATACACTCTTGAAACCTCAAAATACAACAGTGGCTTCAAGGTAAGTCTAACACCACAGTAACTTCACCACATATATCAGCCGCTGACCCGCCACCGACTCTTGTCTTTTTCATTCTCTCACAAGATGGATGGGAACGCAGATAATACGGCCGAAGAATTCCACACCCATCCGCCGCCTGAAGTAAGTGTTACCCGTCACTCTCCCACAGAATCGGTAGTTCAGGCTCCCGTTGCCGACCAGTCCGTTTTAAATACCCTGTCTCAAGCGATTCTCTCTGTCATTAAGCAAGACTTATAAGACCACGCGATCGACTGATCGTGCGTTGACAAAGCCGCAGCGCCTGTGGGCCAGTCGGCCGAACAATCTGCCGTCGAGTCTGTGGACCAAACCGGCAAAGTAAAGTGAACAAAAAGACATCTTCCTATCGATGTCGTGATTGATGAGAATACTCAATCCAAACGCCCACGCGGCGATAAATCCACTCCCTACGCCAAAAACTTACAAGCAGATCAGTCGCCCGCTAATGAGGATAACGACCTTGACGGCCTTTTGTCCCCTAACTCTCGTTGAGATCCTAGTGAAGAACTTGATGCGCTTCGTAAAGCTTTGTTAAAACCTTTACAACGATTCGAGCGAAGAACCATCATTCGAGAATTTCCAAGGCCAGCAACAGAGGAAGCCTTCACTCCTAACTTAGACAATTATCTACCTTCCATGATTTCGGGGATCAAAACGCATCATAATTCACTGAGAGATATACAGGATAAAATTCTTCAGGTCTTGGGTCCGCTTGCGCACTACATGAAAACTTTACGCTCATGCAGGAATACATAGAGAATGAAGAAACCATTCTCGATAAAGCCACAGTTGATGCTATGTTTGGCTGCGTTAAGAAAGCCATTAGGCTGGTAGGAGATACATCTACCCAGGTCTCATCTAAACGCAGAGAACAAGTTCTGACTAAACTTAATCCAGTCCTGGCGTCTTTGGGGAAAGAAGACTTCCCAGACTCAGGCAAGCGGCTGTTTCGAGATGGTTTCGAATCCCGCTTAAAACTTCGCTCTGAAACAGCAAATACTGTGGCCGACGCCAAGAAAGCTGGTAAATCTCTTTTTCGTGGCACTGCCCCCCGAAAGTTCCATAAGCGTTTCGGGGTGGCAGAGGTCAATACAGAGCCCTCTACCGAGGCTTCTTTCGCCTCACATCAAGCTATAAGGGCACAAGCACATCTTTCAGAGGCAGGAGCAGAGCCCCATTTACCCAGTCCCAAGGAACATATCAGCCAAACCACAACAATAGTTCTGGCTCACCCAAGTCACTTCCCATCAGGTATGTTCAAAAACCTTTTGAATTTCCCCAAAACCTACCTCAGGCAAGCCGATTGAAACATTTTTTTATCAGCATGGGAACAGATTACAAAAGGACCCCTGAGTCCTCCACGTAGTCTCTGGTTATCAAATAGAGTTTCTAGACATCCCTGTACAGCAAAAAGCCCCTCTCCCTATCCCATGTTCATTGGAACATCAAAGCATAATAGATCAGGAGGTTTGGGAACTGCTGTTAAAAGAGGCGGTCCATTTCGTCCAACCCAACTTTCAACAGGAACCCGGATTCATCAGCTCCCTTTTTGTTATACCCAAAAAGGGTGGGGGCCACAGGCCAGTGATAAATCTAAAACCCTTAAACTGTTTCGTCCCATATGAACACTTCAAAATGGAGTCCATACACATGTTGAAAGATCTTTTCAAGAAAGGGGATTATATGGTGAAGATAGACCTCAAAGATGCATATCTGACAGTCCCAATTTGGCAGAATCACCAGAAATATCTCAGATTTCTGTGGAGGGATTCACTTCTGGAATTTGCATGCCTCCCCTTCGGTTTAGCCAGTGCCCCAAGGGTATTAAAAAAATTGTTAAAGTCGGTGTTTTCAATACTGAGACAAAGAGGATTTCGCCTGATTGCATACCTAGACGATATCCTTCTTATGGCGCCCTCAGTGGAACAGGTCCTTCAGCATGCGGCTTCGACTCTAAATCTTCTAGAGGGGCTAGGCTTTACAGTGAACTACCTAAAGTCAGTACTAGTTCCTTCCCAACAAATGGAGTTCCTAGGGTCGCTCGTAAACTCGCTCGACTTAAGCCTCAGCCTCCCCAGGGACAAAATAAGAAAGATCCAGTCGAAATGCCAGGATCTGTTAAACACCCCGGTTACTACTGTAACGGAATTGTCAAAATTCTTGGGCCTCCTGTCCCCATCCATACAGGCAGTCTTTCCGGCACCCCTCCACTATTGGTACCTCCAGCAAGCAAAAAACTCTGTTCTCAGATTTCGCAGATCTTACGAAGTTTTAGTCCATCTAGACTCAGAGTGCCTCGAAGAGGTACAGTGGTGGAAAAACAACCTAGTAGCATGGAATGGGAAAGCCCTATTCCAACAATCAACAGATTTGGTCATAGAGACGAATGCCTCACTTCAAGGATGGGGAGCCCACTATCAAGGGATGTCGACAGGAGGTCGACGGCTCCCCGAAGAGGCCCCATGTCCTATCAATTGCCTAGAATTGTTAGCAGGCTCACTAGCCATAATGTCCTTTACAAAGAACAAGGACAAGGCCAAGGCTCAGGTACTACTACTGATGGACAAGATTTCAGCGGTAACCTACATAAACAAAATGGGAGGGACACACTCCCCCATGTTATCTTATCTGGCCAAACATTTATGGGACTGGTGTCTCACCCACAATATTCTGTTGACAGCACGCTACATCCCAGGAGTACAGAATGTTTCCAGCGAATGGAAACGCATCTAGGGGTTTTCAACCACCTCCATCAGAATTGGGGCCCCCTGAACGTCGACCTCTTTGCCTCCCGTCTCTCATACCAACTAGATCAGTCTGTAAGCTGGCGTCCAGACCCTCTAGCAGTTCACACGGATGCACTCACCCTGCACAGGGCAACCTTTCGGGGCTATGCCTTTTCCCCCATTTGCCCTGATAGGCCGATGCCTTCACCAAATTCAGAGTCAGCAGGTGTCACACATAGTGCTTGTAGCACCATTTTGGCCAGCTCTACCCTGGTATCCACTTCTGTTAGACCTGTGCATAGACTTGCCCCTCCTCCTACCAGTTCAGGAAGATCTACTGACCCAAGGAAACAGAACCCACCCTCTCAAACACTTAGAGCTAGCTGGGTGGCCTCTGTCAGCAGAGGTTACCAAACGGCAGACATTTCTGTACAGAGTAGAGAACTTTAAACTAGTACAATATATTTCTTCTTTAGGCTCAAAATCCAATCTTTCCACAAAAATTCTGTCCTACAAGCCCGTCGGATTGTTTGCCCTTACTGCCCTAGACAGGGCCTCTGGTCTTGCAGCCCGTGATCTACGCCTTAGATACTTTCACCCTGAAGGAGTTCAGTTTTAACTCCCGGTTCTTACCAAAACTGCCCGACAAGGCCAGGATCCAAAGTCTTGCTTTCATGTTAGCTTCCCCGATAATGAGCATCTCCGTGTTTGTAAGTGCCTACAGGAATATGAGGCTAGAACGCTTCAATGGAGACCACATGACCCTTCAAAACCTAGTAAGCTTTTCTTATCACATATTAATCCTCACAATCCTGTCTCCGCTGCCACACTGGCCAGGTGACTGAAAGAGCAGAAGCAAATGGAAGGCGTTGACACTACTATATTTAAGGGTTACTCAGTGCGTGGGGCGGTTGCTATGGAGGCAGCCAAACAGGGTTTCTCTATCCCTGACATTCTGCAGTTTGCTGACTGGTCTCTGGCGAGCACCTTCACAAAGTTTTATTACCGACCCCAATTTGACACTTCTCCAGGGAGGGAGATCCTATCAAGTACCACTCAAATTTAGTACAAGTACGGCTTTGAACATGCACTGTTAAATTTAGACGAGTGTTTCGAAGTATAATTGGGGATTATGCAAGGCTGTTTACAGCTGAGGTATAATCTAAATTATACAAGAATCAGGAGGCGAGATTTAACAATGCAATCCCTCCCTTACCCTCCCGTCAGTGTTGTATTTCCCCTTTTTCTGCTTTCTTTCAGGATAGCCTTCGTCCATGAAAAAGACAAGAGCCAGTGGCGGGTCAGCGGCTGATATATGTCGTGAAGTTACCGTTGTGTTAGACTTACTTTAAAGTCACTGTTGTATTTTGAGGTTTCAAGAGTGAATAAAGAGACATTGCAATGTTAAATCTCGCCCCTGATTCTCGTATAATTTATATTATACCTCAGCTGTAAACAGCCTTGCATAATCCCCAATTGTTCCACAATAAATGAAGTTTCTCGTACACTCTGTAGGTTAGGCACGACTTCCGTTTAAAAATGTTTCAAAAACAGATAAAGTATTTAAGTCTCCATTTCATTTAAATTTTAAATTTCAAGGTGACATCACAAGTAGTCTAATAATCGATTATTAATACTTCTAAACTTCACAGCCTGAGATCTAGAGTGGAATTGAGTCCTGAACTATTCATTTGGAAACCTTACAAGAGGAGACATTGTCGGTTTAAGTTGCATTAAATGTGAAGCATTACGAAACCATCAGGCCACCTTTTACATTATGATTGTACATTGCTGATAAGAAGAGAGTGATATGTATACAATTCAATCAATCAACAATCATAATTCAAAAGAAGCGGCGCCAATTATTGGCGACTTCTATACGATTTAGTATCCACCGAGTATCCGTAGAATGGTAAGCAAGGAAACATCTCCAGAATTGAGACAGTGATGATCTATTTGTCCAGAAAAAAAAGCTCTTTCCGATAACAAGAATTTTCAGATCAAGATAGGATTATATAGATTATACCAGATATAGTGAGAATATTTAAGCGGTATGAATTGTCACGAGCAGAGAGACAACAACGTGTAAAACTAAATTGAGGCCTTCACTGTCTATGAATCAGCACAGTTACTAGACTCAACATGTGTATCTTTTCTTATTTTTGAAAACAGCTTCGTGGTGCTCGAAGCTCTTCCTTTTCTGTTGTAGCCGAGATAAGTACCTCCTGACCTTCACCACGCCGACATGATCTTGGCCATATTTGAAATATAAATTACCAATGCTTAATCAAGACAATGCTTGGCCTCTTCAAGTTCGTCTAGGTCATTGTGCACACACCCTAGGTTATAGTAAGAATGTGCGACATATACATGCTCAGGTTCCAGCTTTTTTCATACGAATCTCCAGTGCACGCTTATAGAAGTCTTTTGCTAGAGCTGTTTCGCCTAACGCACTTTGTAAATTACCTAGATTGTTATAAGAGGATGCGACGCGAACATGTTCAGGTCCCAACTTTTTCAGACCAATCTCCAGTGCACGATTATGGTAGTCTTTCGCCTGGTCTGTTTCGCCCAGCCTACTGTGCAAAGTACCCAGATTGTTGTAAGAGCTTGCAACATCAACATATGTTCAGGTCCCAGCTTTTTCAAACGAATCTTCAGCGCATGCATAAAGTAATCTCTTGCTTGATCATTTTCGTCCAGCGCGCGGTGTAAACTACCCAGATCGTTATGAGAGGCGGCAACATCTACATGTTCAGGTCCTGGCTTTTTCAGTTTAATCTCCAGAGCACGCTTATATTAGTCTTTTGCTTGGTCTGTCTTGCCTAGCGTGCAGTGTTAAGTACCCAGATTGTTGTAATAGCGTGTAACATGAACATGTTCAAGTCCCAGCATTTTCAGTTTAATCTCCAGTGCACGCTCATAGCGGTCTTTTGTTTGATCTGTTTCTCCCAGCGCACTGTGTAAACTACCCAGAATGTTGTAAGAGGCTGCAACATTAACATGTTCAAGTCCTTGCTTTTTCAGATTAATATCCAGTGCACGAATGTCGGAGTCTTTTGCTTTATCTGTTTCGCCCACGTCACAATGTAAGTTACCCATATTGTTATAAGAGGCTGCGACATCGACATGGTCAGGTCTCAGCTTTTTCAGAAGAATCCTAAGGCACGCTCGCAGTAGTCTCAGTTGTTTCGCTTGAGTTCTCTCGGAGCTCTTCCAGTTTTTCCACAAGTGTTGTTGCTTTTTCCAGAAGCACCTTGTGTTTCTCTAGAAGTTCCTTTTCCTTCTCTTTAACTTCTTGTTCCAAGTCGTCAACCTTCCGTAAGACTTTGTTTAATTCCTCAGTGGGGTAGCTTGTCTGATTTTTGAACCTCTTGGATTTTCAATATGGGAAGACCGAGGGCGTGGAATACAGTTTCAACCGTTGAAATGGCATTTTGGAAATCTCCGTCGGAGAGGTGGCCCCGTGGCACATATGCAAACTCTTCATTTCGAGATTTCCGCAGGTCGTCCTCATTTGATCGAACTATTGAACTAAGACTGCTGATGCAATCTGAAAAAAGGATAACGTAAAACAGTATGGTACAGTCCCATTCAGCTCTATCGCCGATTTACATGGTTGATAACAGCTGGGCGTTTCTACTCCTGTTTCGAGGGGACTCACCATTCCAGAAGGTTGGTCTTTCCATTCTCGTAATGTTGTCTTGTAGCGACTGCCCCATTCTTGTTTAAAGATTGTTCGCAGACCCTCAGTTAGAATATCAGTGACAAAGTAACAACTCTTGTTGTAATTTAGCTGTTCTCCCGTGTATTCAAAGGCAGCGACTATTTTCAAGTAGAATCTGCAAAAAAAACCATAGTTTTGTTTGTAGGCAATCGGCTAGTCTTTGTGAACTAATGTTTTCTAAAAAGTTTTTTTAAGCGTCGTGCTTAAACACGTTTATGTAGATAAGGGATGGGTGAGGGACGACGAAGTTAATTTCGTTTTTCCCATAGCGTGGGGTGAATGATGAAATGAGAGGAGAGGGACAAATAGAGAATCAAGGTTACTTGTACCACTTTTGCATCACAATGATTTTTTTTTCTCAACCGAGAAGATAAAAACAGTCTGAGTTACACGGATACAATCCATGTCGTGTAAAGATAGTTGTTCGGCTTGTGGTTCTTCTGTTTGTTTGTTTTTTTGGACTTAGGAAAAAGCAATAAAGAATTCGCACAGAAAGCAAAGCAGTTCTGATGTGATAACCACGATATTTCAGCAGCCACAATTCGCGCAAGAATTTAAGTCATGTACAGAGGTTATATTCGTCTAAATGGTTCTTCCTAAAGACGGCTTTTTTCAAGGTAAAAATGAACGAAAATTATATCAATGCTTGATGCTGCATGAAATTTCGTTTATCATCTTGCAAATGTTTAGATTCTTCCTTTTCAATTGCTAAAATGCGTTCTGATCTACGTTTCTAAAGAAAAAAGAAAGTAAAATTATGACACAAGAGATGCTTCCTTTCTCCATTCTCAATCACGTAAACAGGAAAATCAAACCGAAAGCAGGGTGACCCTTTACAATAATCTCGTGATACTGTGTCTGGTTTTAGGGCTTCTCAGCCCACAAATAAGGAACAATACGCTGGTCTGACACATGGTAAGTAGGTATTTTTCTACAAAACTCACGCAACGGCGGAAGTGGGGGGGAGGTAGGGGTAGCATATCAACATATACTCTGTTCTTCATTCCAACTATTCAGGGCACCCGTGTTAGGTGTGACAAGTACGGTAATAGACTTTAGATTCTTAAACTGAGATCAACTGAGATTTACCGCCTCCCGGTTAGCTCAATGGATAGAGCGCTGGACTGTTGTGCGGGAGGTCGAGGGTTCGAGCCCCGGCCGGACCAACACTCAGGGTCTTAAAATTATCGAGAAGAATATGCTACCTTTCTATAACATCAAGAAATGATTAGATATTCTAGTCTTCTCGGATAGGGACGAATAAATGGAGGTTCCGTCTCCTGCAGGGTTAGGGTAAGACGTTAATTTCCCACGCACGAGATTACTGTGTGATGGATGTCCTCCCCTGGGGTGGGATGGGTGGGTAACAGGACCCCCGTTGATACCAGCGTTTACTACACTGAAGGGGCTATCCTGTATAAATATAGATGTCTACTTCCACTACTACTTCTAACTATGTTCGCATTTCCTGATCTAGAACTCTTACATAAAGGAAGCTATGTTCGCACTTCCTGTTCCAGAATTTTCAGATAACATTACTTTTCAGAGCAGCAACAAGGATGAAACATTAAATTAAAGCTTTTTTACGGAATTCATGCAATTTAAAATTTCGTTAAGTACAATAATTGGTTCTAATATTAAGCGTGAAAATTCTAACCAAACATTAAACCACTCATGTCACTGAAAATCACGTAAACAATTTGTACTATCAAACGTCGATAGTAGCCATCTTGGGGTGTTGTTAAGTTACTTGTACTGCGGGGAAGGAAGAGACTTTGTTAAGGATACTCTAAAAAGTAAAGAAACAGAGATGGACTTTTTGGGGCGTCCTTTAAGCCGATTATCCTTTGTGATATTCAATAAGGAACTTAATAGGCCTGTGAAACGTTGTCAAATGATAGGTTATGTGTTAATAATAATAATAAATAATAATAATAACGAATTTTTATACAGGATTGAAAACCCATCAGTGTGTAACACTGTTGTCCTTGGGGTCAGAAGATTGATAAACATCACCATTTACAATTTGAAGAGATGAAAAATCGTGGTTCTCCCGATGATGCATTCAAGAACAGCACATCTTTCAAAGGAAGTTTTCATTTATTCAATCGCTTAAGGTAGTTCTTGGTTATATTATGCTCTGTAGATATCTTGGGGAGACGTTGCTAAAACTTTACTTATTTAGGGAGTACAATGTTGTATATTTGGTTTTTTATTTGTTGACAAACACCAGCAGTGCTAAACCACTGACTGTTTCAATTTGACAGTGCTTTCATCTCCAACGGTACAGAAGATATTTTTAAAAGATTGGTTACAATACTTACATTTCCTGCGCAAAATTACATAAAGACAACCATACACATCAGCTCACATCTTTCGCTGAAAATTTTACCATAATGGGTCTTAAACTATACTTCTGTCTGCCTGAGCTACATTACACACAGTCAAAATGATACAATTATTACTGACACCAAATAATATATGGGTCTTCAAGTACTTCATATTTCAGCCGTGAATTGATTCATTCGTGGTAACTGTTTGTCGGTCTTACAAATTCTTCTACTTTGTGTTTAGCTATATGCAACAGACGGATAACGTCTTCCATATACCTCTTTCAACCTGGCGGTTTAATT